>NW_006800246.1:158458-186329 GCF_000485575.1 Poecilia formosa | reverse complement strand
AATAATAATATTATATAATTAATTAAATAATAACTGGAATTATATTGTGCATTTATAAAGCTAACAAAAACAAACTGAAATGATATTTATAATGTCCTGTGTTTTTGTGTTTATGAATCTATTTGTTAGCTTTTTGAACTGATAGATTTTTTTCCCCATACAAGCAGTTTACATCATCTGTCGATAAATCACAGTTCTCCATCCTCCTCATGGTGGCGCTGATGTTAGTCCACAAAATGGTGACAACAAAAGTTGGGAGAAAACTCCAGAGTCAGGTGGACAGTTCTGGAATCAAGATTAAGCTTTCAAACATAAGAACTCTTTACCAACTGTTGCGTATGGTGGTGTTAGCATGATGCTGTGGGACTGTTTTTCTGTAGGTATTATAGAAAACTTACAGAAGAACACTTTTCACTTTGTGACTTTATTGTCACAAAGTGGTGACAATAACTTAAAATATTTACTTTCAGTTTCTTCACCTTTACTTCATCCATTACAACGCAGCCTGTTCTGATTGGCCAGTTTATCTGTCAGACAAGGCAGAATGTAATGCAGCTCATTTTGTTTCAGTTTAAAGGTTTTTAAACCAGCCTCTTGCATGATGCTAATGTGTTTTAATGTGTCACCTTATTAAAGTTGAAAATCAGCTCTAACTCTTTGTCCGTACCCTCGCAGGAGTACCTGGACCTGGCCGTCCCTCTGGTCCAGTACACATCGGTCTGTGGCTCTGCCTAGGCTCACCGTACCTCGATGGCATCATCCTGGGAATGTTTACTTCCTGTTTCCTGTACAGCCCGGTGCAGCCTCAGATGAGGCCGCCAGGCAGAGCAACAGACTGAGCTCAGATGAACTGTTTCACTGCTGTGTGATGTAAAGACCAGCTGGACTGAACTGGACTCCCTCAGACAGGAAATGCAGTGTCTTGCTAGGACAGAAGGACAAGACGTACCTCAGACACTGAAGGAGGACATGTGTCTCGTGTGTCTATAATAATGTACTCCGTGTGAATATTGTACACATTAGTCTGTTTCATGTTGAGTATCTGTCTAGTTGTGTTACAGTGACATGAAGTGGAATGGATAGAAAATGGGACAGCAACATGTTTTGATAAATCTATGTAGTTATTATTCTTTATTTGTACAGTTGGATTCCTGCTCCTCAGCAGAATAACTCATCACACATAAAATACTCTCAGAAACATACTTTTTGATTTATTCTGTTTGTTTATCTGTAAAAAAAATACATATTGCACTTATTCTCCATGGGCTGCTACTGTTAGACAATGAGCTTTAAGTTTAATGTAAAATAACTAAAGAACAGTATTAAAAACAATATTAAAAAGACATCAAACTGATGTTGAAAAGCATGTCTTGTTTTCATTTTTCTTCGTTTAACCTAAAGCTAAATAAGAGTCATTGGAGTCATTTTCTTTCAAATACCAAAAAACATTTTTCTTTAATTTCATTTAATTTCTTTCTATTGAGCTGGTTTATGTAGGCTGTGCTCAACTGGAGACTAAATGTGCAACATTTGTTCCATTTCCAGCTCTGGTTCTCTTTCCTGTATGAAACAAACCAAAACCTTTGAAAATATGTTACCCCCCTCCCAGGCTGTGGTGGCGCTGCACCAACACCACCGAAGGAAACAACACAAAAGAACAATCTGAAGAAGACCCTGACCCCAACTTCCATCGCAAAATGTAAACAACAATGGAGTGGTGTCAGACTTTAGCGGTTGTAGGATTTCTCTTTTGTCTTTGATAAAAGATCATGAGCCATTTCTCGTGTCAGTGCTAGGCTGTTTGTTTGTTTTGGTTGTTTTTACCCGGAATGCCCTGCTCGTCTCCCCGCCTTTTGAGCGGTCTCCGATCACTAGGCGGGGGAGGGGGCGCGGGGGGGCGGTTCTTCATAGTTTGGTATCGATCTGATACCAAGTAAATACAGAGCCACCATTCACCAATAACATGAATATCAATACTTTTTGTTAAGTTTGGTATAAAAGCAAACTTCTGACCGTTAGGTGTTTTAGTGGTTTTTGCTTTTAAAATGCTTTGTAAAATCCTGGGACAGAATTTGGACAATATTTACAGGCATCCACAAAATACTTTTATTAATGATAACAATAAACAACAAGAAACAATAATAAACATATGTGTGTGTGTCTTTTCTGGAATAAACAAAGTAAAAAAAAGTATAATGTGAGAATAAATCAAAACAAAACTTTTTTTTTTTCTTGTTAGGTCAAGTTGATAAAAAGTACTAAAAATGAAGTAAATGTCAAATTAGTAACCTGGAAGTAAAGTATCAATCTCACCTCGCAAGTATCGATCCGATACTCATACCAACTTGGTATCGGTATTGTCGATATTTTGGATCAATTTGCCCACCTCTATCAACCACACGGTGTTCACATACGCATTCGAACCACACCAGAGTTCAGGGTGGTGTGTAGAATCTAGACAAACGGACTGGAGTTGGATTCAAGCAGAGCTGGTGTTGATACACCTAACATCCCTGCTTGATAATGCTACACAAACTGCTGCAAACACTGAAGCACCTAAAGTTTCCCCAGAAGTACAACCTACTCTGTCCTTCTTATTGATGCTTCAAAGTTGTCCAGTCCAGTCTGTTGTCCAGATGAACACCGCAGTATTTATATTCCTTATATTTCTCTTGAAGTCTACAAGCATCTCTTGATGTCTTCACATTGAGGATGAGATAATTGATCCCACACTATGACACAAAGCGTTCCACCAGATCTCTGCCTCTTGTCCATCTTTCATAAGGACTGAATATCATCTGAATATTTTTGTAAATTTTGGCTTAAATTGTCTTTTATCAATAAAAGGAAATTGATAAAAGGAAATAAAAGAGGACAAAAGAAGTTTTGTCCTCTTCTTGGACCAACTTTATCATCTTGCCAGTTTCCATGATTATGGTGTCTCCTGCAAGCAGTAAGCAAACATAGAATTGCACAAATTGACATTACAAAAATCAGTTTCCTTAATGAAAACAGAACAATTTAAAAAGAACTCACATTTTTTCATAACAGATTTTATAGTAGGAGGAGATGGTTTTTGTAGCCTTATTAAAGTAGATGTACTTAGGGAACTTTTTTTTTTTTTTGCATAATAGGAGTTATGTGATCAACAGCCGGATGTTACTACTGGCGAAAACTATAAAAAGGAATGGCAGGAAAGTGATAGTTTATTTATTTATTCAGATAATGTGCAGCTGGTTCCACCAGAGCTCTCACAGCATCTCATTGTTCATAAAAAGTTATGTGTCACTCTAACCTTGTTGGATCCATAATTCTTCTGTAAAATCACAGTCCACAATTTCCCCAAAGTGCCGCATACGTAGCAGCTCCCAAGGAGCCTGGTCTTGTCGCTCCAGTGCTGGCACCATGGCTGAATTATGAAGATATTTCAAGTAACTGTTTACATTCATCGCTGCTATGAGTTTTAGTGACTTGTGTGTAAAAGCTTATTCATTTAAGTTTTTAATTTCATTTCCTATTTAATAGAAAATTGGCAATTGTGTGTGTGTGTGTGTGTTGTGTGTGTGTGTGTGTGTGTGTGTGTGTGTGTGTGTGTATGTGTGTGTGTTTTGTGAGAATATAGACGGTACGTTTGTGATGGAAACACTAATGATTGTTGTACAGGTTGCTGTTTGTGGTGTGGATGTGATTCTCAGGAATAAACTTTGAGGACTTTTTACCTTCAGCAGAAACTCTCTCAATGTGTGTGTCGGCCCCAAGAAGGTGAATTGCAAGAAGCAGAGTTCCACTTAGGACTCGTGTCACACAGTCCGTTTTTCATCTAACTGCTCTGCGTCTTCTCCCTGAAGATTGTTAAGTTTCCTTTTTGTAGCTCCATACTTTCTTTTCTCCCATAAAGAGGAACGTGGGAGATCGTCCATCATGTGCTCCAGCTCCCGGCCTGACAGTCCACTGCTGTGTGTATTAAGCTGCAGCCTCATGCTGAGCTCTTCTTCCTGTTTGCTGCAGTCCTGGCATCCATTTCATCCCTTAGAGCTCTCAGACTGCCATGAAAGGCTGACTTACTACCAGAGGAAGTGCTGTGGCAGGAACCTCAGCAAACTATAAAACTGAGACGTGTTTTGAGGAATTCAGAGTAAAAAACGTCCGAAGTAAAATAGTAAAAATAGCAAAATTAACAACTGAAGTTTGTGCAGTGTTCATGTGTTTTAATACTAGGACAGCAACAGCAAGGTGTCTTAGAATTAACTTGGAAGATCATGTTTATTCATGGGAACTTCTAGTTAGTTTTATCTCTACAAGGTAAATATTGCATTTTTGTTAAATATCACAGTGTTTTATAATTTTGTCCCCTGAAAAAGTTTTGAACTTTTTCACATTTCATCACATTGCAAGCTGAGTAGGTTTTGTTGTTTGGTTTTTCAACATTTCACTGGCACTTGTCAACTGAATTCAGGTCTAGACTTTGCGCAATTTTATGGTGAATGGAAACACAGTCAGTGACAAAAAACCCGAAAACAAAACCAAAAAAATCAGTAGTGGGCAAATACGTTTCACAGCAATGGAGTTTCCATGTATGGCAGAGCCCAAGTGGTACCTGAATAAAGACGAGGACTAAAGCTAACAACAAAGCTCCTCTGCCTTCTCCCAGAGGTCAGGCTAGTTAGTTTGGAGACCCACCGTTTTTCTGTAACAGTAAGTTGTTTCTCCACTATGAGCATATTTAGCAGCAACTACATGAGTTTGATTGACAACACTAAAACCCTCCTCCTGGCTCCGATTGGTGGCTTTTGGAGTAGCAGTAGCAGGTCAGGGAGGAGGTGGAGGACATTGATCTTTTCACAGATTATTCATCTCTTATTAAATGCTGAGGACGTGGTGACACTTTTGACAGATACAGTATGTGAAAAAAAACTACATATTTTTATGAAAGTTACATACTGCAGGTTTAAAGTTGCTGTACCTGCCTGCTGCCCTGAGGACGTCAGAGTAAAATGGGAGATGTCTCATCCGGACTATGTTTCCAGTGAAATCAGGAAGCTTTGACTGGCTCCATGATGCTACTGAGCTGAGTTACACTTTAACTGGAACAGCTCAGCGTCCCCACAGCCTGAACTCTGCTTCATTAGTGATGCTGTGGCTCCCATCACTTCAGTGAACACGCAGAGCAGCCTGCTGTTACACTGATGGGATTCCTGGAAACGCGGCTGCCCACCTTCCTGTCAGCAAGCCCTGGCCTAAGGGATGGAAGAAAAGATGGACGCCCCCCCAGGGAAGAGCAGAGGGTAATGGGCCATAACATCATGGGTCAGTTGTTGCCTATGGCGACCCATGGCTGAGTGAGCACCGGCGTGGGGCCTCTTTGCACCTTCAGGTGTGAGACACCAAACCTGCCCAGACAGAGGTGTCACATATTTCTTCTTTACACATGTCACTGTCAGGGCAGCTGCATTTCTTCATAGATTCAGTTAAATTAATTTGTGAGAAATGTTATAAATGTTCATCTAAATATATTTTTTTCTGTGTCTGATGCGATATTCTTACTTTCAGAGACACTGAATTTTGGGTTTTCTTTACCTGTAGGCCATAATCACTAACATGGAAAAAAAGGAATATTTTACTCTTTAATGAATCTCTATTAAATGACATTTTCACTTTCTGAAATGACTGGCAAAAAATGTTGCACTTTTAGAAAATATTTTCATTTCTTTTCGATGTTCTGGTGTTCCCAGCAGGCTGGAGAGACACTTCTAAAGCGGTTATGTTTAAATAAAAAGCTATCAGTGTCTGATGTACAGATGTCCTTACAATAGAACCTCCACAGGTTTTAACAGAGAGATGAAAATTAAAGGTCTGAGCAAAAATTCATGTGCAGTGATGTGACTGATAAAGTCAGACAGCAAAAAGTTGCTGAGGCATTTCTACGTAAAGGGATTCCAGCAGTGAATCAATTTTTTCTTTGGCTTAATCTTTGTCCTATATCTTTTTTTATATAGTGATTTCTAATTAAATCTTTTTAGAATTTTCTACAGAGGAAGTTGACTCAAACAATGTTAAAAGCATGAAATCAGAAGAGATATAATGATGTGTTTGTACATCAGTCCTTCCTGAAGATGGAAATTGTTTAACAACTTTTGCTTTATTAATACAAGAGGCTAATATTGTTCTAGATGTTAGAGATAATTTATACTTGACAACCAGGGCCTTAAACCCTGGGATTTTTTCTTCTTTTTCGGAGAATACTAAGATCTGCAAACTCAGCACGTCCGTTAAAACCTCATTTTAAAGGAGAAAACAGTGTTAGGATGTGCAGTGATTGACAGTGAAACAGTTTGTACGCCATCTGGTGGCAGATATCCGCCTCGCCTCAGCTTCTTTGACAGTAAAAGAAAAGTGTTTAAACAATAACTGAGAATGTTGTTAGAGCATAAAGCTGCATCTTTATCTGTAACAGAATAAACTGGATTCTGAAATATTTCTGCACAGTCTCTGGTAAAACTGAGTTGCAATGTTTTTAAGTTTGAATTCTGTATGATTAGAAAATGCAGGTAAATGTGTGGAAGCTGTGCTCTTATTGACCTGCTTTAGCCCAAACATGGCTGACATGGAAAAATAATAAACCTCTTATAAACATAAGTTTCTTTTTTGCCAGTGTGGATGTTACGAAAAACATTCAGTGGAAATAATCCAGTCAAATTTAAGAGTTTATATCAGCGCATTTATTTCTAATGTCCCAACAAACCAACTTGAATCCCACATTTTGACAGACATTTAAACTTTTTTTCAACATAACAGCTTATAAAGTGATTTGTAGAGCAGTAAAACGAGGCAGTGAAACACTCCATGACCAGCATGAACGCCTCACCCTGCTTCTTATCCTCTGGCTAATTTAAACATACCACCAATGCAGCCTAAGAAATTAATTTAGGACAATAAATATAAATTGTAATAAGAGTATACTGGTGTAACAAGATCACATCAGTTACCTGGTGGATGAACTAAGAATTTAAAAAATCCCCCAATTTACAACACAACAATCTTTTTACTTCTGATCTTTGTCATCTACTCATCAGCTTGGGCCCCTCCCTTGTTCCCCTGGGTGTCCACAGATCTCTTGGCAAACAAGTGGGTGGGGTCGCGACCCCTGAAGCCGGGTTGGATGTTGAACACGGGCATGTTCCTCCAGCTGGCCGGGTTGCTGAATGCTGTGGAGTCAGAGCTGGGGGTGCAGGGCTTGTTCTGGACGAGCTGCAGGAAGCTCTCCATGTCGGGCCCCAGGCGGGTCATGACCCCGGTCCTCACCGTTGACACGGTCTGCTCGTCGCAGGCCTGCAGTGTCTGCAGCAGCGTACTGTAGTACCTGTGGTTTCAGCAGAAAATGCAGACTCAGGGTCATGAGGTGGTTTGCAAAAAATCTTCATGCCCCTTCAACTCTTCCAGTTTGTCAGGTTGCAAATTTACTGTGTTTATCAAGCGTTTTATTAGTCACACCGACATTAAGTAGAGCAAAATTGTGAAGTGAAACTAAAACGATGCATGGTTTTAAATTTTTTTTGAATGAACTAAAAATATGAATATTTTTGCAGAGCCACTGTTTGCTACAAATACAGTAGCAAGTGTTTCGGTGTTTGCTCATCTAAAGATCAACAATTCTGCGCAAAGTTCCTTACAAAACAGCAGAAGCTCAGTTGGTAGAACAGAGAAGCATCTGTAGACATCAGCTTTCGTCACTCGCCAAAATACTCAACTGGATTTAGACCTGATGAGAGGCTTAGCACTGTCAATCATCCTTGTGTACTCGCTGTTCAATGTGGTAATGACGGAGAAACAACTTAAAGGTAAACCATTTATCTTCCATCACCGTTGGTAATGCTAACTAGCCTGACTGTTCACAACATTGTCTGCTGGGCTTCAGGATAGCAAAGAGTAAGGGGGTGAGGAATGAGCAGAGCCATACAAGATAATGATTGACAGCGCTAAGACCTGCCTCCTAGCTCTGATTGGTTGTTTCTAATTAGAAGCTCAATGTTTTTACATGTCTCTCTCACACCGTACTTGTTTTGACAAATACAGTAAAAATATATTTTTTGTAAAACTTTATACTGCAGCTTTAAATGTTGTCTTTAAAGCAACATTTAATGTTGTCTTTAACAAGATTTAAATGTTGTGTAGTTGAGCTTCACTAGCAAAACACAGCAGAAAGTACTTTGTAAATATGTCAAGTAGAAAACATGTTCATTGTATCACATTTTGCACACTTTAATTCCCTCCTGCCACATTTCTCTGAGTTGTTCTGTTGTCTGTTGTTTATGATGCTCATACAAACTGTGACCCCAACTGGCTAAAACCAAAATGGAGCTCCTAAGATTTGTGTTGTTGTGATTTAGTTTTTTCTGTTGTCAGGCACACATTTGAATAGTCAGAGAACTGTCTGCTTATGTAAACTCCTTTAACTCTTAATGTAAATAAAACTGACAGTCATGAAACAAAAAAAAGATTTTAAAAAATGAACACGTGGAATCTGTTTGACCTTCATGAGTCTGAGGTAAGATATCAGATAACCAAGTTTTGCTCAGTATAGTTACAGTTGTGGCTTCATTACATCTTACTGACGATGTCAGAGCTCACCTGTTGGGGAAGTGAGTGGGAACCTGCACCACCTCTCCGATGGCATCAGGGTTTGTCCGAGCCACAGTGCAGATGTCCAGACTGGTGTAGCACTCCTCTTGAACCTTTGACAAGGTGGGAACAGAGTTATTGAAAAAAAAAACAAATTAAAAAACACTGTAGTACAGAAGTATAAAAATGGGCCTGATTCCATGACTGAAGTCGCAACACCAACAGAGTTTCATTAGTTTGCATAATTGACCACAATGTCACTCAAACTTTAAATCTAGTTTAAATCTAACATGCCGAGCAAACAGGCAACATATCTTGCAAATGTGGCAAAGCCAGCAGCCTGTGGCTTACAAGCAAAGTTAATTAAAAAAAGGAACATAATGAAAAGAAACATAAGCTTTTGTATGACTGTCAGTGATTTACCCATGATGATAAAAACCAGAGTCATGCTTCAGAGGACAATCTCACATCTACATTAACATTTCTGGGCCTACGAACCTCAGCAATCATGGTCTGGAAGATGTTACAGCGGCGGATGGTCTGGAAGACTTTGTTAGAGATGCCCTGGGAAATGCACTGCAGACTCTTCTTCACAAAGGTCTTACCCTGAAGAACGGCAACAGAATTCAGACTGAGACCCGGCCAGGTGAATGGGGGTCCAACCCAGGCAGGGGCTGGGTGGAGGGACTCACTTCCGTGTTGAAGGTGGCCGCAGCATGAAGGAACAGCTCGCAGATCTCGTGCATCCCGTCTGTGTCACAGGTGGAGTTTTCAAGGCAGGAGAAGAATCCACAGCCCACTGCCACGGCATCGTTCAAACATCTGGCCACATCGGCTGCAGCGTCACATTCAGAGGAGACGTTTTACAGGAGAACCACATGACAAACACACTCCACCTTAAATGTGTGGGTTGCTTTGTAGTCCCACAGCGACTATGGATATTCTAAATAAGCAGGCTAATCAAGTAAAGGTGGACTTAATGAAAAACATTTCCAGACAAAGATGAACTTCAGGCTTCATGTTTTGTTTCAACTGCTGCTACATTTATTACAAGACAAGATGAGCAAGACATTACGTTATGACTGAAATTCAATATTTTTCTTTGAGTTACATTCTCAAAATGACAATTTTTTTTTCATATGAGCTTAAATATTAAGCAATGTAAAACAGTGTTTTTATGTTTAATTGTGTAAAGATACACTGCAAAATCATCCAATGTATCTCAGTGTGGAAGTTAATACTGAGCAGAACACTCAAAGTTTGCTCATTTCAGTACCACTGAAGTGTTTAAAAATAAGCGATGGATGAACAAAAGGTGCAAGAAACTCTGAAAGTGTACATTATGGTTGTTACAACTATTTTGTCTTTATTTATCTTATAAGACCTTGAAATTATTTCCACTGCATAACAGAGAGATAATGCAGTGGATTTCTTATAATATCATAAGATAAGATATATTATGATATATCTTATTAGACCCATACCCGAGACGTCCTCCTAATTAGAAAATAATGCTCTTAATGTTTTTTACAAGTAAAAGGTGGACTTCTCCAGGCTATGATATAAACTTTAACACAAATGTCAAACTATGAGTGAACTATAGGAGAACGGGAAGAACAACCAGAGGCAGCGGGTAGAGCAGACACTCACTCGGGCTGTTGGAGGAGAAGCGTGCCCGGCGGGGAGCGGCCTCCTCCGGCGGCATCTGGAAGCCGGAAGCGAGGCAGAGGGAGCAGAGGAGGAGGAGCGGAGCGGAGCGGCGCAGCATCTTCTTCTTCTTCTACGCTGGTGATGACGGTGAGGATGAGGAGGCGGTGTGTTGTTCACAGCTGATTCCAGATGCTCGGTCTTCGTGACTCCTCTAACTCCACAGCGGGTATTTATACAGAGCCCGTTCTGAGGGAACCAATCACAGCGCGCCGTTTCCACGCGGCGGTCAGCTTGTGGTTTATTCATGTGTGTAATTAACCCCCGCGGTTAATTGGATATTTCCGCTACACACGAGTTACGGTAAACTTTCTTCGGTCTTTGCGCTTCATAAAGTACTTAAACATGTTCTCAACATTAAAAAAAATCCACTATGAGGAAGTAATTAAAACATAAATCTCACCTGAGGAGCCATGGAGCTTAATTTACATAAACCAGTGTTTTCACTTCAGTTGGTGGATCTGATTCCTGTCACGTTCTCCGCGTTTTCCTGTGAGGTGCGTCACAAGAAGACGTGACGTTCTGAGAAATGGAAGCAGGCGGAGGTTTTTACTTTATTGGGTAAAGTAATTCTTACCCAATAAGAATTACTTTACTTAGACATATTCTTACTTGAACAAGGCTTTGGTAAAAAGTTACGGAAGAACTGAGTAACTGGTCCAAACATCAATCATTTAATATTTAAAAACAACATCAGATGAATGTGGAAATTTAGGTGTTTTAAGGACCAACATGAAAATAATTCATATAAATGACATAATTACAAAACAAAATCAGGCAAAATAAGTTTTCTAAAGCAATTTATTTATATTTGAAACTTTAAAGAAAAACTGCATACCTTTTTGGTAATTTGGTGAAGTTTCAGAGTGGATAAGGTGGATAAGGTATCCAGAAAATGTTCTCACATAAGATCAGGAATACTTCATAATACATATGTAAGTTAAAGTAAAAAGTACAGCAGAGTAAAACACCTAAACGTATTTTTTTTTTCCAAAAAGTTACTCAACTAACTGTAACTAGTACCCAACTCTGAAAGCAGCACTATGGGAGCCAGAACTCATAGAAAACTCCATCATTGCAGCTTTTATGGGGATATTTAGTTATAATAGTCTATTGCGCTCAATAACTGTCAAATGCTGCCCAATCAAAAAATAGATAGTAAGATATAAGATGGAATCAGAAAAGGTTTTCATTTGGACCACAAAGCAAAAATAAATTTTCTTAAAGGAAACGCTGATTTCAAAAAAATCCCTAGTTTTTTGCTAAGAAAGTTTTGGCATAGGATGAGGTGGAGTTTTCTTTTGGTCTTGTCAAAATTGGTTTATTTTGCAAAACTGCAATGGTTCTCTTACTGAATTTTTTTGAGTTTGCTATATATGAACTATTTCTGATGGTTTGGTTCATTTTAACAAAGATAAATCTCCAAAAAAATATATATCACTGCAAACTAGAGGTGTGTGACATTGAATGAATGAATGATAAGTAAATACATATTTAAGTTTGATATAACATCATACAACACTTGATATGACATTTATTTTGCTTTTTTATTTTAGAAATTGTGAATTATTTTTGGCTGTTTTTAGTCCATGTTTTTTCTTGCTGAGACGGTGTAATAGAATAGGCTTCACCAGTCTGTTTGAAGTTTACACAATCATGAATCCATAACATGACACCAGCCTCATCAGCACAGGCTTGACTTAGAAACATGTAAATCCATGAGACATTTGGACAAACAGACAAACATTTTCCTCATCAGTTGAATGATTTTATGTGTTGAATGAGTCCACAGGTTTCTGTAATGTGAACTGGAATTTGACATCCTGATTCATATCCTCAGTAAAAGAGATCTAACGATGGTAGAAGGGCTGTTCTTTATCTTTATGAACGTTTTTCACCTTTATGAATCCTGCATGTCTGTAAAATGGTTCATATTTAATTGCTGTTTTTCAGACTACTAAAGTTTCTTTTTCATTTATTTTGGAAGTGAGGATCAGGACCCCTCAGGCAGTATTTGACCCCCTGACTTCTTCTGTAATCTGCTTCAGGAACTGATGCAGGACTGTTGTTTTTGTGTGTGAGATGTGGAAAATAGTGTGTGTCTTATCTGAGGGTCGGGTATCAGTGAAGTGTGAGATTTGGCAGAGGAGCTGACGTTTCCACATGCAGCCTGGTTTGACCACAGGAAGTTGTGAGCCTTAGGGAGCCCGGAGGTCAGCGGGCGCTGATAAGCATCACCCACATCCACCCCCTCTGCTCCCATCACCTCAGCCAGATCCATGGAAAAACACCCCAGTGTTCAGAGCCTACTACGTTTCCTCAGACTGGCTCTGTTTTTAATCAAGATAAATCCAGTTTTCAGTGCTGGGAAAAGTTCTGTTGTTTTCACTTTTTGTTACCTTTGATGTATCATCACAGATGATCTGAGTAAATACAAAATCAATTTTTCAAAGTATAAATTTAGTTATTAAGGGATGACAGCTGTCCCAACTAACTTCATCTTATATGTAAATTTAATTTAAAAATTAATCCTTCCTTGTTGAATAATGAATTATGATTAACTACATAGAGTATCTCACAAGTGTGACATGCATATATCACATTTTTGTAAATATATTTTTTAATCTTTTCATAGGAAGTACTGAATTGTGACACTTTGTGTAAAGTTGTCAGTGTTCAACTTGCATAACAATAGCTGAGTCTTCATTACAAATGTCCGCAAATCTTTGTCTGTATTCTATAATTTCGAAAAAACGTAATTTCGCGTGTTTCCATTAAATTGAATAAAACTTAATAAATAAAATTAAAATCACATGTGAGTAAGTATGTTTACGTGATGTCATTAAAAATCATGGCTAATCATCGATCAGCCATCAGAGGATACTCTGATTTATTAGAGGGCGGCGGAGGACCAGTCCGATATCCAGAGCTGTACACAAAAACTTACCTAATATATATAATATATTTTTTATACAAATGCTAATATTAAACTGAAAATTTGAAATTTTATTTTATATACAAATCACGATATGTAGTTTTGTGCACACCAGTAATTTAAAAACTTTATGATTAATTTAATGCCAAGCTGTATTTATAGGTGCACTTAACAGTTTGCCGTGATATCTGTACCCTGATTGGATGAAGGATCGACTGAAATATTTGTTTCAGGTACAACTGCTTTTTATTAATCTGACAGTTTTTCCCACAAAGGATAAATTTAAACGTTTTCAGCTTAAATATTTCGGCTGTAAATTGGTTTTCTTTCTTCATTTGCTGTTGTGTTACTGCCCCTCGCCGCTGGGGAGCAGGAGCTCCCCAGCGCCATTCACGTGGAAAACGCTTCTTCTTCTTCTTCTTCTTCTTCTTCTTCTTCTTCTTCTTCTTCTTCTTCTTCTTCTTCTTCCAGTTCAGTCCCATAGACATAATATAAGCGTTATATTATGTCTATGTTCAGTCCCTTCAATACAACAGCAATGGCGACTGAAACAAACCAAGAAACAGGCAAGCTGGAGTTGTATCCTTTTACTTCACATGTGGACTATAGTGGAGGGGCACTTCAACTGAAATGTCAGGATTTACATTTCCGGTCTGCTTGCTTGTAGCTCGGTTCTGGTTCGGTTCTGTTTCTATTAGAGTTCTGTTCTGTGTTGGTGGTTCTTTGGACATTTTTAGGGGTGGAGGAGCTTTTTCTCACTGCCTGACATTAAACTATGCCTGGTTTCGGTCGGTTAGGAGTCTGGGACTGTCGAAGTTATTTATATTTTCGAAATGTCCCAATGATAGAGTACAGACAGTAATGACAGTATGTATTATTTGCACACTGTGATTACTGTCTGGGGAATCCGACATGACACGGTCTTTGCTTTGTAGGTTTCTGATTGGTTAGTTCACAACATTTTAGTTGGCACGAGGCACACACACCTGGGATGAGGTAAATCTAGAAATATATATTTTTGTTATTAATTTCAGAAAGTGAAATGAATAACAAAAATAAATGTTATTCATATGAAAATTTTGTTATTCATATGAAATGAATAACAAAAATATTCTCTTAAAAAATATTTCTAAAAAAGTTAAATATTGGACACATTTTAATCACATACCCCAATAACCTGCAAACGGTATTTGCTAAAGAAGGTTGGTTGGTTACAGAGTGTGGTATCCGAGCGTGTTCATTGAAAGTTGAGTGGAAGGAAGAAGTAACGACTGGGTGCAAAAAAAATGCTGTAGTACTTGCTCTAAACTTTATCAAATAGCAATGCAGACATAGTTGGCCAGTCTTCCTTGACCGCCCTGCAGCTTTCTGGACGTCCCCTTCCCATCGTCTCGTGAGGCCACCATGGCCCTGAGGTCCCTGTCCCCAGACCGGGAGCCAAGAAGAGGCGGTATCAGCAAGCAACTGAGTGTGTCTGGCAGCACGCTGTCTGTGTGAGCAATCAGAGCATTTGTATCTGCATTCGGCTGCCGGTCGGCCTGCCGCCGCCTCTCTGATCGTCTGTGGCTGTGTTTCAGGAGGTGGAGCGCAGACGAAGCTCGGATCCTCAGAGTGTCCGTCAATTCCTTTCTGGACCACCTGTCGCTGGTTGTGGAGACCATGGAACTCTTCGGTCCACCTGTCGACCTTTGATACACAGCACTCAGGGCTCTGGAACGAATAGATACAACACAAACCCAAGATGGCGCTGTTGGAACTTTTAGATATGAGGAGAACAAACTGTATGATCTGACTTCTGGTTTTTCAATTTCCACCGTTCCCCAGTCTTTCGGGAGTATTTATTTTCAAGTGTCTTTTAACAAGAAAACACTGCAGGAACCTGAGAATATTTGTTTTTCACTTGAATTATTTTCTTGTAAAGGTCAGACTTCCTGTGCTGTTGTATATTGTCAACTTTGTAAAAAAATAAATAAAATCATTTTCTATTTTGTGGATTCTAAATAAAATCTAAAAGTGACTCTTAGAATGTTGTAATGGCAGCGCTCTGAGGGGAGTTAGTGCATCGTCCAAAAGAGTACACTCCTCTGATAAAAATGACTTCACTACAGATAAAACTGCAATAGAGGTGTAATAACTCTAATATTAAACTAATACTTTGTCTTTGACTCAGTTACATCTCTCAATAACTCCTGGTTAAACAGAGAGGAACAAAGCATCACATGAAAAGCATGCATCAATTATATTAAAGATGGAAAAGTTCTATCAGGGTTTCATTTCTTATTTCACCATCTGTACCCATTTAGAACCAATTTAATGTTCAGAAGTTATATCTGAACCAACCTATCATTTAGAGATTGGAAGCTAGAACAGATCACTTTTATTCTAGGAATAGTGAAGGAAGGTTAGCAGACCTCAGATTAGTGAGCTGGAAAATCTCACACCCAGATCTGCTGGTCTGGTTAAACCTTCTGGGGATTTGTCTCATATGTGAGTTTTAAAACTGAACTTTTTCTTTTTTGGATCATAAATGGGAAATTCTGCGCTGAGTCATGCTAACATTACAGTTAATAAATGTAAAGCAATAATGTTTAATCAACGTGACTTGAAAGTCAATTTAAAAAACTGATTCAACATCTATTTTTATCCATCTGTTGGTTTCTTTTTATTCTTTGTTGAATCCTTCAAATTTTATTGTAAAAAGCAAAAACTTGATTCAGAAAAACAGAGAGATGGTGAAAAATATCTTTTTGTCTTGTGCTTGTGGTAAGGTGGAAGGCCAGCAGATGGCGCTGTGTACAAAAAGTTGCTGTTACAATAGTATGTATGAAAGGTTCCAGTCCCGTTTTCGTCCTCGTCATAATAACTTCTACTAAAAATCACAGATGACCTCCTGGCAGCTGATTCCGGTTTATTCTATTCTCTTCTTCCTCGATCTAAGTGCAGCCTTTGACATATTTCTCACTCCATTCTCCTCTATTGATCTCCATTAGCACCACCTACTAATGGTAGGTGGTGCTAATACGTCCCCGATTGTAAGACGTATTGGGGGCTTCAGGGGGGTCGGCTAATATAAGCCGTACCCCGAAAGTAAGACATATGTCTTACTTTCGGGGAAACACCTCTCATCTAGCTGCGCGCCGCCTCCTGCCCACGTCCGCACCGTCCCCCTCTCCATACGTCGCCGCGTCTGCCTTTTATAAAACTGTTTTGTGGTGAATACAATACTGTTCAGGTTGTTAATAAATGTTAATTTTATGGTTAAAACAAAAAATTCGAAAAATTTTTTCCAATATAAGACATACCCCGAAAGTAAGACATAGTGGGGCTTTTGGGGATAAAAACAAAGTAAGACACTGTCTTACTTTCGGGGAAACACGGTAACCTGGTTCCAGTTTTATCTCTCATTCAAGTCGTTCAGATCTCAACGTTCCCATCGCCTCTGGTGTTCCCCAGGGCTCTGTCCTGGGGCTCCACCTCTTTATCACTTACATCTTACAACACCCTCGACAGTATTTTCCCTAACTTTAACATCCCTTTCCACTGTCTTGCCGATGACACCGAGCTCTGCCTCTCTAGTAAAGCTAGCTCTTCTCTCCCACCCCCGTCTCTCTAAAATCCTGGTTCACCTCACACTTCAATTAAAGATGATAAACTGAAGTTCTCTTTGTTGGCACCAAATCTACAGTATCAAACTCTACATCACCACCTCCTCCCACTCTCTCAGGTCTTCCTCCTCCACCCATGTCACTGTATCTTCCTCATACCTCAGCACTATGGAAGCCAAACTTTCAGCTGATCTGATCTCCAAATCTGGAACGTCTCACCATTTTATTTTCTGTAACACTGACTCCCTCTCTTTCTTTAAATCCAAACTCAAACTCACCTGTTTGGAACACACCAATGCCAACCAGCACACCAAGGTGATGCAAATGGAGGCGTTTTACATTTAATTAGTCCAAAATTAGCATGAGCAACTTTACATGTGTTGTTGATTATCTTTAGGTACGACATATAGTTTTTGTCTTTTAAAAACACTTTTTTTGTGTTTGTTTTGTTTTCTGCAGAATTTGCGAACTGGGTGCAAATTATTTTGTATATGTAACAGTTTGCAAATGTGCAAAACCCCTTTTCAACTTTGGATTGGCAACATCCACTTCCAATAATAATAAAAACGAAGGACTACTGTATTTGTTTAATAAAAAATAATAAATCTTGTCTGTTGTTGGGGAATAGACAAGACTTATTAATTTTTAGTTTATCAAAACTAAAATACAGGGGGTTTTTTTCAGTTTCTTAAAAATATGTTTTATTTTGACTCCCAAATCCTTTTTAAGTTAAAGATTTTGGCTCATGTAAGAACAATCTTGTGCAACATTACTGTTTATAATTGTCTGTCCAGAAAATGAGATCCAGAAAATGAGATCTGGATCTCAATGGGGTTTACCTGGTTAATTAAATAAAGGAATAAAAAAGAAAATTGTGTTGGCTTTAATTGTAAATAATAATAATAATAATAATAATAATAATAATAATAATAATAATAATAATAATAATAATAATACTATTATACTATTATACTATTATATTACTACTGTTATAATGAAAATTAGCTTTTAGTTGGAGATTGCTATTGCGGTTTTGCTATGAGTTAGGAAGGCTTTGAGGTTTGGTGTTTTGAATAATTTGATTTATTCCTTACATTTTGTCATTTTCTTCTGAGAAACATGCAGTTGAAATAAATTTTCCAAACAGAAACTAACAGTAAGCAGAGGTTTTATCCAGCTCCATGCCTGCATGCTGCCCCACCACTCAGCCTTTGATATGGTGGTTTAATGCTGCAAGCTTTTCTTATCCCATCATTCTGGGTCATGAGACAGGATCACTTCCCTCAGGAGGAAAAATAAAAGCTGCTCCCCTATGAGGGAGAGCGATCACATGGTTTTTTTCACAGCAGTGAGAGTCCATTAGCTCAGAGAGATGGCACACAACCCGGATAGAAGTAGAGAAGAGGAAGTTTCTTCCTTTAGGAGACCAAATCAAGTTTATACTAGAATGACTACATTCTTAACTGCTAACAATATCAACATGCTATCCTGAAGTAAAACACGTGAGATCTCATGTTGGTAAAAGCAACAGTCCAACTTCAACTAGCACCAACTGGCCAGACCTCTAGAGGTTATGGGTTAGGGTCAACAGATCTGTTGAACGAGGTCAGTCACAAGGGGTGTTATTTACGCAATCACTTATTCTGTGTTTCATTATTATTTGTTATTATTTTGTAGAAATCAATTTTCATTTTAACATTAAGAGGTTTTTTTGTGAACTTTGGTTTGTTATCAAAAAAGCCCAATCTTGTTGATCATTTATAAAAGCAACAGAAGGATAAAACAACTAAGGAGGGTGAATACTTTTTACATTAATACTGTTTATCGTACATTCACCTGAAGCCAGATAGAAAACATCGGAACAACAAGGCTTATGTACAAACATTAAGTCTCATTTCATCACAGTCTGTAAGTGTAGAGAAGTTAGACTGTCACTACTTTGCAATAAAATATGAGCAACATTTTATCACGTTAAAAGGGCAGCATTATGTGTTTTCCATGCACATACAGCCGTTTTATAGCACAATCAAGTAACCATGTTAACTTCAGTTTTGATAAAAATGCTATATCTATCAAACATGACCTAAAAGAAATTTTACTTTCTTATTTAACAACTTGAAATTGGGCCTCTGTCTCTTTAAAAACTCCTGCTCTTTCTGAAACTCCACCTTCAGGAAGTTATCACCACATGGCTCCTCTATTAACCCTTTAGCAACGTCTTTAGCAGCGATGCTCTAGTAAAATATGAGCTCAGCTGATGCAGTTCTATCAGGTGCTAATTGCTGCTGGCTAGCCTGAAGGAGCTGAGTGTGTGAGGTCTGCTCTGTGAGGAGGAAGCTTGGAAACCGCAGCTTTGAGGAGGAACTACATCCACTTACGTGGATGTAGTTCACCTAAGTGGCTCCATGGTTGCTATGGAG
Source organism: Poecilia formosa (assembly GCF_000485575.1). NCBI lineage: Eukaryota > Metazoa > Chordata > Actinopteri > Cyprinodontiformes > Poeciliidae > Poecilia > Poecilia formosa. The sequence goes on along the minus strand of NW_006800246.1, from coordinate 167,043 downwards.
ATTAAATGTTTTGTTTTTTTTTCAAACTTGCATTAAAGAATAAAGGCAACACTCTAGGTGTGTTTGTGATGAAGGAATGATATAACATGATGTAAAGCTTAAAAAGAGCTGATTCTGCATAACACTGTCTCTTTAAAGCATCTCAACCTCAGCGCTTAGACAGCTCCAGTCCTGTGGTGTAGATACGTGGCGGTTATAGGCTGGAAAGTGAAACGTTCAGCTGCTTCCATTTACTACTGCTAAACACAGCATGACTCATCAGCAAGCTTCCTCATTTTTGTGAGCAGAGTAAATATTTCGTTACCAGCAACAAAACTACATCTACCTAAATCATGCCAAAATTTTAGTTGTATTTAATTTGGCAACATCACTTTTCAGCAACGTCAGCCTGTCTTAAGCTTGCTATAGTATGCTCTTTATAATCCTATAATGTATCAAGCAGACAGTGATGGGGATTCAGAGTGGAGCAGACGTTCTCCTGCACCCTGCAGGGTGTGTTCTCCTAGTACATACATGTGTTCTCTCTGGGTTTTTACTTCCTCCCATAATCAAAAGCATGGCCATTCTAAAATTGCTCATTAGGTGTGTGTTGCTCTGTGACAGACTGGTGGTCTGTCCAGTGTGTACCTGAATCCAGTAACGACTGGAGACACACACCTGCCTGTTTATTGTTAATCTATTGCTGCTTTACACAACAAATCAGCCAAAAGGTTGAAGAATGAGAAAACAACTTCAATTTATCTCTTTTATTTGGGTCATGAAGCACACGCCAATGAATACATATACAGGCCAACAGATATGTGAAACAACTTTAATAAATGCAAGACTGATTTAAATGAGACATCCAGCATGAAGCTCGAGCTAAAAGTTGTGATGACCTAAAAACATTTAGCTTCTGTACCACGGTCGGGTCCGGAGCCGGCGGTGTGAGAAGGCATCAGTCTTAGAAGTTTTTCTTCTCCTCGAAGATGAGGTTTGCTGTGGCTTTCTTAGCTGTGGAGGAATTGGAAATATAATTATTTAAGCAACACAGTTCTTATCAAGGGAGTTCATATTGATAATGATTTTCAGCTCAATTAAATAATAAAAATATATAAAATTTTTTTACATATGTGTTAAACTGTCACCATGCTGACAGAATGAGACAGATAATCTGTAAAAATGCTAGCATGGCTGAATTATGAATACATTTCATGTAACTGTTTACATCTGTGTACATTTTAATTACTTATGTGAACAAGCTTATTCACATGTAATTTTAATGTTATTTCTTATTTAATTGAAACACTCCAATTGCAATTTTTTCCCACATTAGCAGATTGACAAAGATTTTCATACATTTGTAATGGAAATGCAGCTATAGAGTCCCAGTCAAATACATTTCAGTGTGTGGTTGTAACGTCACAAAAGTTCAATGGGTATTAAGACACTTGCAGAGAACTGTATAAATATCTTAGAAAATGAAGTTAAAGTACTGCTGGTTCTCATGATCATCAAGCAAACAAACACCTAGTGACATTAGCATCCAGGTACATAAAACTCTGTTTATCAGATGTTACTATGGTCAGTCAGCTATAGCATAAGAGATCTAAGTGTTTGATGTGTGTTGGAGAAGATGGTGTTTTTATACTGTAATTAAGAAAATTCTATGCCAAAAATGAATTAGGAATGGCAAAAAACAGAAGGAACAAGTAAAAAGCCAATTGAGTTATCTAGGGTGTAATAAGCACCAACAGTATTCCATACTTACCCTCGTCTCTGAATTTGTCAGCTGCCTCTGATGCCTTGTCCTTGATGTTTTTCACTGCGTCGTCAATCTTAGCCTCATTCTTGAGGAAGAGCGGTCGAATGACCCGTTGGTAGATCAGGATTGAGCCGTTAGAAGGAGTGGGAGCCATGCACCACACCAGGAAGGCACACTGCGAACAGAGACAGAGGCTGCCTTATCAACCAGTAGACGGGATGTATTGATGGTAACTAAAAAGACAAAAGAACGGGAGGCATTCAATGACCTTTCCAATATAGTAGAAAGGGAACCAGGAGAGGAAGATATCAGCAAAGAACTCTGCCACACTGAAGAGTCCGTAGACCACCCAGTAGGTCAGCCACTTCGTGTCATCCTCTTTTGTCGCACTTTCAATCGCCTTGATCCTGCCAAGAGATGTCAACAAGCAATTCCTGAGATCAAAATGTTCTCTTATCTGTTTGATTCTCCTTATTTATTTTTTGGATTTTAGATCAGTAAACAGACTTGCATAAAATTACAATTTCAAGCACTGAGTGGATTTGAAAACTTGCATTATTAAAACAGTTTCAACTATGCAAATATAACAAACACCAGCTGTGTCCAAAGAGGACAGTCACATTTTTAAAGTGCATTTTGATTATTACTTTGTTTCTTTTCATCCACAACATTTTAAAAGAAACAAGGAAACAAGGTAGAACAGAAGAAATTATTTGAAATGTTTTTGACAAAAACCTTTAAAAACCCTTGGTGAAATTAGTACCTAACATTTCCCACCCCTGCTCTGGTAAAGCCACGCCTTTTTGCTTCCGTAATCTCGACATCGCCTCTGAAAGAACACGGGCTCAGTGGTCTGGATCTCGTATCATGTGAAGAGAGGTTCATGGTTTTATGCTTACTGCAGAACTATGATCTGAAATAGCCTTTGGTGTATATTAAACTAACTGACAGTCATTTGTCAAAATGCTTACATGCATAATTATGTATTCCTGGTATTATATTTGTTAGAGCTCCATTTGAAATGGTTTGTTTAGCACAGTGTCTGCAATTGCTACATGTGCATATATATATACACAGATATAGATACAAATGCTATAGGTGCAGTGACTTGAAAAATAATTCAGATCTACTGAACTTTTACACACTTTTTCAGTGTGCAACCACAAACTTTAATTTTCTTAGGATTTTAAATGATAGACCAAGAGTAAATGGTGCATAATTGTACATAAAAGCAGCCAGAAAGTGATTTGTATTTTTCTTTTAATAAATAAAAATTTGGAAAATGTGGCACAAATTTATACAAAACATCAGTTGAGTCAGCTCTTCATGGGGAAATTTATTGTGGGAATTACGGCTAGACGTCTTTCAGAACATTTCTTTATCAGTTTTGGACATTCAGGATTTTTTTTTATTTTTATTTTTTACCCCAATTCCTCTTTGCAAAATTGCTCAACCTGCATAAGATTGGATAAAGAACATCTGTGATAATCATTTTTCAAATTTCATCTTCAAGTGTCCTTTGGATTCAGGTCCACACTTTAACTGGGCCACACATTGGACTCCTTCAGCCTGCTTGCAGTGTCTCCTGCATGGCTCATTGTAAACCTCAAAGAGCAATACTTATGGATTTAATCTCGACACTCTTCCATAACAACCAGATTAACTGATAGCTGTGGATCTCTGCAGTTCCTCCATGGCTACTTTAGTATGCCACTATGCTGAATGAATGCTCTCCTTGCCTGGTCTATCAGTTTAGGAGGGTGAGTTTATATGTTTGCATAACAGAAAGTGAATGTTTGCATAAACTACAGGAGAGGATCGTCTGCTTGTGCATCAATCCCCAGTGGTGAAACAACGTGATGGTTGGTGAGAGGATCTGTCTACCAGGCACTGAGCTGCTGACAGCATCAGTAAGGCCTTTTTATTATCCCAGGGAATTGTGTGGTTTGGTTTCCTTTCCTTATCTTGTAAAGCTAAAAGAGGTTAATGAGGTTCGCTAATGTGGCAAGCAACGTAGTTGGAGTGAAGCAAGTCCAACTCCAAAATATAAACTTCAAGCATGTCAGACCTAGACCAAACTGACTGTCAAACGTTCTGAACATACACTCTGCAGAGAGTTTGACCTTGTTCCATCTGGCCACCGCGTTAGGACGCCTAAGATCAGAACCCGGCTCGCTCTGGTTTCTTTCATCCCTGCAGCCATTACTGAGCTTAATCTCCCTGGTTTAGACTGCAATACCCAGACCACTTATTAGGTTTCGGAAATACATATTTTATATTCATGTTATCTTGAGAGCTCAATGTACTTTTATGCACAAGGGCATGAGTTAATGCTCCTAATATGTGTAGTTGTGAGGTACTAACAGGATGAATTTGGTGTCTTTTGTGGATGTTTTTTTTTTTTTCTGTCTTTTGTATTTCTAATGCTTGATGCAAACCAATTTCCCCTTGGGATATGAATAAAAACTGAAGTGAACTGAAGTGACTAAAATAGGATGAGGATAACAAGTGTGATTTGGTTCTAGCATACCATGGACTGAGGAACTCGTATGACCAGTAGGGCCTGTGCCCTTCCTCAAAAAAAACGACATTGCTACATTGAACCTGAATGTCTCAGAAACAAGTCCTGACACATCCATATTCACCTGATATTTCAGGTAAAGGTCACTGGAAATGTGTTTGGCTTAACAAACAGAAGCTAAATCTTTGTAGTATTTCCACATCACAGAACTGAGACTACATTTACTAGATTTCATGAGCATAAATATATGCGTCTAAGAATTTATTGGAATCTTTTTGGCTAGATGAAGCAATTATTATACTGAAAAGCTCAGATAAAAATTGGGAACAACTTTTAATGTTAATAATATTAACACCTCTCAGTCAGTTGCACCTCAACTGCAGCCTTTTGATAGTCGTTCTGTTCATAACAGAGTTGTGGTCAATGTAGTACAGAGGTCAGTGACCTTAACCTTCAGAGTCACATAAAGACAGTTACAAAGTCAGCCTCCTATCACCCGAAGAGCATTTCTAGGATTAAAGGACTAATGTGTCAGCAAGATCTAGAGAAACTCATTAATTTATTAATCAAATAATAATATTAAACAATTATAATTATAGCTATAATTATAATTATAAATAACAATCTAGGCGTTTATCTTTACTTAAATTGATTATTGCAACAGTGTCTTCACAGGTCTGACTAACAAATCAATCCTCCAGCTGCAGCTGATCCAGAACGCTGCTGCTGGAGTTCTGACTAAAACCAGGAAGATTGAGAACATCACCCATTTCTACAGTCCTTCACCGAGAGAATAGACTTTAAAATACTGTTAGTTTATAAATCACCGAACGGCTTAAAGATTTGCTGTTGTTGCATCAACCTTCCAGACCTCTCAGCTGAAACACTGTTCATGTAAATCAGGGCTGAAAACCCACCTGTTTAGAGTTGCCTTTGATTAGTGGTAAGTGAAACACTGATCAATATATTTTATGTGTATTTGCTTGATTACTTTGATGATGGCATTTGACAAAATGCAATTGCTTGTTGCATAATTAATGTCTGTATAATTTTGTTATGATGCACATCTCTTTGAAATGTTTTATATAAATAGATTTGACCTTTACAATCTTGTTTATTCCTTCAGTCCAACAAATCAAAAAAGACACAAAAGCTACACAGCCTTTAAAAAAGAAACACTTCAGCTAATTTTTGCAATAGCTACCAAAAGGAAACTTGTTTAGATTTTTTGGTCCTTTTGTGTTTTCAAGCAATACTTGGCCACAATGCTTTTCTTCAGATTTTTTGTTGTTTCTTACACTATTTCAAAATAAAGGATACTTTGTTTGGAATATTTTAAAACAGGGGTCTCCAAAGTGTGACCCGAGGACCATTTGCGACGCTAAAAAGAATGATGTGCAAGCTTTGACCGCAACACAAAAATGGCACAAACTTGATTTTCCTGCTCAAGCTTAGAGACTGATGCAGTTGCCATAGAGATTAAAGGATTTCTCAAACATGCATGAAAGAATTAAGGCAACAGACCAGGCATGGTTTTGATGAGAGAATAATATCATAACATGACGTATATCTAAAAAAAGTAAATTTTACATAATGCTGCCCCTTTAATTCAGCTTCATATTATAGGGGACCACAAATATTCGGTGACTTTTACACAAAAGGCCAACTTTGTTGAATGCGTTTAGTAAACTCAGCTAGATAAAACAAAGGTTTCTGGTTTCTGCAGAACGTGTGACCCATATCCTGTTTTCATTGCTGATAATACAGAAAAAAAATCTATAGAAAAACCATCAACATTTAGGATATATATTAAAATATCATATATTGTATGTTTCACATATATATGTGAAATGTGTCTCACAGCTCTCTTTTCTATAGAAATTTGACTTTTGTGTTTGTATATTTTCTGTTTATAGTGGTATATAAAAAAAATGAAATATTGTGAAAAATTCAAAGTTTGGACATCACTACTTTTCATGTTTAGGAGACTTTGCAACATGAGGTTGCACATAACATACTTTCTTGAAAAGTATGGCAACTTTTAGAAAACTTACATACATACATTGGAGTTTGAACATTTTGTCAGGTGTAGCATTGGAGATGCTAAGAAATATAACTTTTTGCACAAATTTCACTCCATCTCTGCTCCTCTTAGAACAGCCAAATAGACAAGTAGTGTGATACACCCCATATAGTGGGATATTTGTGATAAAAATCTGGCCAATATATCGGCCTGATTTTAAGCAGGAAAAAAAGAGTTACTTTCCACCAATAAACTCAAAACTTTTGAGAATAATCTCTGACATTTTCTAGAAACAAGGACGTTTCTGAGCTTGAAAAGTCAAAAATATACTTGAAAAACAACAACAAAAACAAGATTAATAAAAGAAATGCTCTAGATATCCATCTACGGTAATTTCCGAGATTTTATTGGCGGAAATTTGCTCCGTCATTTTCTATCCATTATGGCCAGAATAATCCGTCGTACATACGTTGTTTTGTTTTTGTGGAGTCACGCTCAGAATAACGGGCTCAAAGAGGAGCCAGAAGTCTCGAAACGCGCTGGAAATATGATGACGTATGGTGCTACTATTTATTCAGGGTTTACAGGGTGTGTTTATACTGGGAGGGGCTGCTGGCCAGAACGGTAGTTAGAAAGTCAAACCCTTACGATATGTAGGCTGGATAAAGAAAGCCGATGAGGTTACACAGCAGGGAGGCTCCGTAACCAATGACGAGGTAAACTGCGACCACGGCTATGACTCCTATAGGGGAGGAAGAGGAGAAAGAAGACATCACACCACGAACACTCTTCTTCATAAAATTAACGCTATTGGACAGAAGTATCGCGACTGTAACGACTGTATCGTACTAAATACACGAGAAGACATGAAATATGTAACAAAACCACGATGACGTCCCGTTTCCGTTTTGTCTTTTTCCTCCACTCTTGCATCTCCTAAAATTACTCACCGGCAGCGATATACGTCCGGCTTACTCCAGTTCTGGCTTCGACTTTCGCTAGAGCATCTGTCATGAGGTTCTTCTCATGAAGGAACTTCTCAAATCTCTCCTTGAGACCCTGCGCCATGGCTGCGCTTCCTCCTTCAGCGATGCGGATGAATTAGGAAATGATGGCTGATGGTGGCGCCACACCCCTGTAGCCCAACTCAGCCCGAGCCGCAGCGACGGGGACGGGCCTGTGCGTTTCATCACACACCTGCCTCCGGCCTGGCCCTTCAAATTAAAAGTTTTCACTTGCAATAAATACATTTTAACGCACTAAAGAAGACAAACACGTCCTATAGTAATCTAATCCGTTTGATTCAACCAAAACTATTCTAATACAGAACAACACAGTCGGCTACATTCATATCCAAATCGTGGATCATCCATCCATCCATCCATCCATCCATCCATCCATCCATCCATCCATCCATCCAACCAACCAACCAACTTTTTACCAAAAACACTTTATGGTTTCAGTCGTTATTTAGTCTCAGTTTTCACAGAAGCACCTCTTGTGTTTGTAGGAGCCATTTATCTTTTCCTCGCCACAAGTGGGCATATTTCATTTTGTGCTCTGATATGTCTGAAGGGGGATGGGGTTATTTAAGGTCAAGTGTTGCTAATGGGAAACGGCAAACAGTTTTCTATTGTGCTTGGTTTGGATTTGTGGCTGATTTATGTGGCTCTAAATGGAAATGGCAAGACAATGGACATTGTACATAAAATAAATTACTTTATAACCTTTATGATTATAAGTCAAATTGAAGATTGGCATAACAAATCTTGATTGAGCGCATGTAAAACTAATGCCTACCAGGAACAAGAGCAACCAGTAGCCTAAGATACAGGATTTTAGCTGCTACAGAGTTTACTGATTATTTTTTTAAGGTAAAAATGTAAAACTCCCCAAATTTTCCACAGAAAAAGTCCAGAACTGTATCAGTTCTGAACCTTTTCTTCCTCATTTGCAAAGATGTGTGCTGGAATCTCAAATAAACTTGTCAGCATTGATGCTGCCTTAAAACCAATGTGTTTGATCATATTTCCGTTGTAAGGTTGTCCAACTCAGATGAATGTGAACTCACTGAAGTAAGTGGCAACTCAGGACATTAGGTCCCGAAAATGTTAGCAAAGTAAAATTTTTAAAAGAGAGCAAATTATTATTCTTTTTTGTATTATTATTCTCCATTATTTCCATTTCCTTTCATCTCTCTTGTAGAACTCTTTATAGTCACTGGGGGGCGCAGTGAGCTTCTCCTTTTCATTCCCCCTAGAAGCCACTCCTTTATACTATGTGTATATATATATATA
>NW_006800246.1:138820-158213 GCF_000485575.1 Poecilia formosa | reverse complement strand
TAGATAGATAGATAGATAGATAGATAGATAGATAGATAAATAGATAGATAGATAGATAGATGTATACATATATAGTATTACAGACAGAGAGAGGCCATGTGTCCTTAGTACCATTTAAACCATTCATATGAGTGTTTGTTGCATCAACAGATGATAACCTATTAAAATATTACATAGATTTTTTTTTTTGCATGATGAACAGAACATACATCAGGCCATGACTCAGCTAGCTTTCCATATGTTCAAAAGTTCCTCGTGTCTTTTTTTCATTGTTCCTTACATACTTAAGGATACTAAAAAAAATAAGATAAAAAGTTTTGTTCAGGTATAGGTATAGACATAAATACTATTTTTTACATTGTATGGTAACAGGAGCATAGTCTGACTCTAGGCTACTCTCTTTTGTCTGGAGTCAAACAGTTTAGTGCAACACCTGACAAGTATCATGAGTTTTTTGTGCCTAGATGTAGGCAGAATGTTACTTTCTTTGGTTTGCTATGTCTCTGTGGGAGTGTTAGGTTTATTTCATTCTCTTGGCACAAATATTTGAAGACATGAGGCCATCTGTTCGACAGCTGAAGCTGGGCCAAAATGGGTCAGGCAATTGGACGATGTTCCCAAACATACGAGCTGTATCTACTGTGACAGAATGACTAAAGAAGAACAAAGATAAGCTGCCCAGTCAAAGTACAGACCCCAACCCAACTGAATGTGAGGTTGGACCTTCAGGGAGTTGTTCAGAAACATCTAGAAACTCACATCAATTTGATATTGTTAATAAAATTGGTTTTAGAAGAGATTGGAACATATAATTTTGAGACAATGTTCCCATTTTTGCTTTTTGCTATTTTACATGAAAACACTAACAGTATTGAAAATGTTCTTTGGTTTCGTACATTAAAGTTTAAATTCAGATCACTTGACAGATGGTGACCAGACCGTTGTTGATTTGTCCTGACACATAAAACCCAACAACTAACAAAGGCTCTACCTCCATTTACCCATCATGAACAGGAGTTCAAGTAAATACACATCAGAGGAGGAGAGAGAGCATTAAGTACACGTCCTCAGTGGCCGGTGGCCAGTGGAAAACGGCTGAATAAACAAGGTTCACAGCAGCATCACCCGCACACAACTGATGAGATTAAACGTAGTAAGCTGCTTTATGTTGAGAATAGCAACAATAAGAAGTGGAGCAGTCTGAGAGCTGCAGACAGAGAGGCTGCTGCCACGCTGTCTGGAACCGTCTCCTACCTTCTCAGTTAATTCACTCCTGCAGGACTTCACAGCAACATGTAAGTCTTTCTTTTCTTTATGTTGTACTTTTAAAAGTGCCGTTATTAGAAACACTGTGTCCTATCTGCTGGGTTGCTATCGGTTCCCCAGCATTAGACTCACTTTATATGTTTTAACTTCTGTTGAAGAAAATATGCAGTTGCCGATACATTTTTAGCATTTTACTAGTAATGCTGTAATCATTTGACAGAATATTAATTATCTCCATACACATTCAAGGTCCTTCAGATATAATTATTCTTGAACTGTAATGATTCAGCCTTTATTCGAAAGACATTTAAAATCTGGAAATGTCTTTATATTGTGGGAGGAACACAAGGATAGTAGAACTTGTAGCACAGCACAAAATACATCCAAGAACTTTTGTAACATGCCTAAACTGTATTTCTATCTTTTTATTTTTGTGCCAAATCACAACAAAATACCTGTGCTTGGATTTTAGACATGTACAGCCTAGGGAAAATAGAAAAATTTGATGCTTTCTGTGATTCATCTTCCAGCTGACGTGTTGCTGTTGGATTTAAGAATGAGCAAAAGGGGGAGGAGACGGAGCAGCAGGAGGAGGAAGAGCTCCAGCAGCAGCAAACGTGAGTGGGAGCAGCTCCATCAGATTAATCATGTGCTTAACTCGCTCACGTTTTCTGTGCACCTGCAAGCTTTGAATTGAGCAGAAAAGTCTCATATCTGGCCTTCCTCCATTTTGGAAAGGAGTAACACAAGCTCTTATTGGCTCTCAGGACATCCTGCTCAGCAGCAGGTTCAGAGTTTTGCTGTAATTTGCCTATAGTTCCAATCGTTTATTTAAATGTTTTTCTGAGGTGAATCTGAACAGAAAAAGAGACACTAAGGCAAATGAGTGAAGATCATGAACCAGATGCTTTAGACACATATTTTCTGACATTGTAGAAATACAAAGGTTCTTCTGTGTTAAATGAATGTTAACCAAACAAATTCTGAACAAAGAAAATTCACAGTTCAATTTCATAGTAGCATAATGAAACATTGATCAAATTTTTGACATTTTAACTCCCAAATTCCCAGTTATAAAACCCATAAAATTGACATAAATTGAAAAGTTATCATCTATTAACCTCATAATGTTGATACATATTCAATGAACTAAACTCTCTAGAAATGACTCTATGTGATCACAAATCTATTTTCTCTTTACATTTTTTTAAGTTTCATGATTTTTAGAATACAACAATAAGTACATTTACACTTAAAAGTTATGAACTTACAGTGGAAAAGTATTCACACCCCTTAAACTTTTCTAACATGTTTTTATGTTACAACCCCAATCTTGTGATTCTAGTCAATGTATTTGAAGATACATTGTATTTAAATGCAATGTATCAATGTATTAGATGAGAATTTTTCATCAGAGACCAACATAGTGGTTATTCAGCCAACATTGAATCAGTGACAGCTCTATAAGAGGTTTTCAGTATAGCTTACTTTGGGCGATGTCTTCACACATCAACTGAAACCTCTGGAGATGATGATTCCAAGAAGAATTTTAAATAAAATCAAGAAAATTATGGACAATCCGATTCCTGAGCATCATCTTCATGATACTGCCATAAAAAAAACATTGTCTTCAGTCAGAGACTTTTTCAAATTCGCTGTAAGACAGACCGCTATATGAGATCCTTTGCAACAATTATTTGAAAAAAATTTTTTCTCAGTTACTAATTTCCCTTTGGGATCAGTAAAGTAATTTAGAATTTTTGAACTGAATTGAATTTTCCTACATATTATCTGTATTTCCTGCAGGTAGTCCGTCCCATTGTTCTGAAGAAGCTGTTCATGCTAGTCTGAGTGTTTAAAGCTGCAGTATGTAACTCCTATGAAGAATATGTTTTTTACATATAAACTGTCACTGTGTCATGACAGTATGTTATGAGACAGATCTGTGAGCAGATGGACCTCATCCTCTTCCTCTTCCTCCTCCTGAGCTGCTATTGGTGTCTGAAGAAATGCACAGTTCCCAACTAAAAATAACCATTCAGAACCAGGAGGAAGGGCTTAGTGCTGTTAATCAAGATCATGTACTCGCTGCTAGATGTGTTAATAGCAGAAAATGACTTGCAGGTACAGGAAAACCATTTATCCACCTCCAACTAGCTTTAACATTCACTACAGGACCTGCTGCAGCGTATTAGACAGCAAGTGGGGGAGATGGAGGTGTTAAGAGCAGTGCCACTTGAGATTGTGATTCACAGTGTTGAGACCTGCCTCCTGGCTCTGATTGGTTGTTTCTAGTCAGCAATGGGAGCGGGCAGAGGAATTTATAAAATGAGCAAACATATTTTTTCTTTTATTTCAGAAAGTTCCTCTGCCGTTCTCTTTCAAAACCAGAGCAGCAGTACAACTGTCAGCTATAAGAAGGACCTACCTAGAAAACATGGAGAAAACTCTCTTCAAAAAGAAAACGTTCTGACTGGATTTGAAGATCAACAACATGGGCACGCTCCACCCAGCCAAAAAAGATGTAAACAAGACTTTAATATGGCTGCATTTCAAGAACAAAGGAGTGCGTACACAAAAACAATGGAGCTTGAAGAGCAAGGAGTGAAGATAATAACATCAGTGTCCAAAAATGACATGGAAAAGTCCCAAACTGTCCAAATCCAACAGTCACATGAGTCCTTAAATGACGATCCAACCAACTCACCTACACCCGTAACAAACATCTTCAATGTCAGCTGCACTGGGTCACATGTGAAAGTGGAAATCCAAGAAATTCGACAGGGGAATCCTTATGGCTTTAAGACCACTTGTGTTTTTATGAATGAAAACAAGGCTTCTGAGGTCATTATTAACCAGGAATATGAGGGGATGCAGATCCCTGACCATCAGCCGTTGGAGCAGCTCTCAAAAAGTGTGACCAGTCACAACCAGGAGATAAATTATAAGTTTAAGTTTGGCAGCATAAATGAACAAACAAAGGAACAGAGTGAGTCAAGATCAGTCTGCTCATCAAACGTACGTGGTGATCCGAGTTACTGTCGTTGTTGCAGTGATTACATCCAACAAAACCTGGCTAAACATTTATTGGGTCCACCATTACTGTTAGATGGTAATATTCAGGGGAAGGAGCCAGGCGCCTTGAACAGGGATCGGTTCTTCCACACCCCAACACCTAGAGTCTTTGATGACATTAAGTGCAGCAGCACTTTAGAAGACCTGACAAATAACCTAGCTTCCTTGAGGATAGGAGGTCCAGCAGAATTAGCATTCCCATTTTCTGCACTGGAGAAGGAAAGAGAAGATACGACCCGTTCCTTTGATCAGCTGTCAGAATCGAATAACTACGAGCCTATGTTTATTCGGCCCTCCATGTCTACCAATAGGTCCAGCTTTGTCAAAGATTTCATCTACTGCCAGAAGAGGAAGTCCTGGATTAGAAACAACAGCATCGCCACGGTGGAGCACAAGGAGTGTCTGCTAATGAAGAAAAGACGCCAGACGTTTCCTGGAACGTCGCTTGATTCAGAACTGATTCACGAGGATGTTTTGCTCCCCTACAAAGAATCAGTCTCTTCGTTCATAATGTGTTCTCTTCCTTTCCAAACTGAGAGGCTGGAAAAAAACAAGCAGTTGGATGACATATTTTCTACATATGTGAGAAAAAAATGTGTTTCTTCACAAAGTAGAGAGAGTTCTAAAACAGACAGTTCAGAAACTACCAGAGAACTTACAGGCATGGAGCCTGACAGAGAAATGAGCCCAAAACTTTATGTGGAAGAGATTATTCAGGGAGGCCTGGCTATCCAAGTCATCCCTCCATCCTGCAGTGGTTCAGAGGAACAAATCCTGCAGACGATTCCCACTTTATTTGCCAAGGACAAAGATGACAGAAGTTTCACACAAAGTAATTCTGATTCCGCTTTACCAGAACGCTCAGTCATGACAGCACCTGTTGATGTTGTTCAAAACAACATCCTGTCCAGGTCAACATCTGAGGAGACAGACATGGATTCCCTAAAAAAACACAATGTTGCCATGGAAATCGAGTCCAGCCTGACTGAAAAGTCAGTTAGTAGCCCTCCACTTCTGTTTGTTACTGATGAGCTGAATGATAAGGAGGTGCCTAAAGAAAGTCATTCAGGAGACAGCAACAAAGCAGCAGACAGTTTATTATGTTTTGTAAAACCATCTACAGATGTAGTACTCCATGCAAAGGAGCTGCCTGTTAAAGTCGGCAAGGCAGAGAAACCCACTGTGTACAGATGTAAGTTGTAGTTTCATCTCTTTTTATCAGTCGACTAAAACTGTCCAGAATATAACTGATCTGGTCTGACCCATTATGACTATTTCCAGCTAACTCTGAGGCTAGAGAGCATCTGAAGCCTGGATCTCACAAAGACAGAGACAGCACAGACCACTGGGCCAGGAAGAGAAAACTCTTCAAGGAGAGCAAGCAGTGGAGCTCTGCTGGTGGAAGTTCAATTACCAGCGACATCACAGAGGAATCAGGTAACTATTAGTTATCATTGGATTAAACTGGGTGTCAAAGTCTGAAGTTGTAGATTTCTAATAGAAAATGGTAACATGCTCCTTTCATAGTGAGCATTAGTCTTTGAATCACATGGAGGAATTCAAGAATTTTGTTCCCGCATGATAGTAGTATGAAACGGGAGATGGACAGGTAGTTTGAAACTCCATCTTCAGTCATTTGGTCTGTCATGTTCAAGAAAGAGTTGTGCTAAAAAGTCAAAAGTCTGTACTTACTGTGCAAGAATGGAGACATTTGTTTTCTCTTCTACAAGTGCGAGCTGGTTTGGGATTTCATACAGCATGTTTTTGAAATATCTTCCAAGTAAAATGTTTTTCTTGTGGTCTCATTACTCTACACAAATGCTGCAATAGAAGGGACCTATAGGGTCTTCCCGAAACTTCTGCAGGTTTTGTGTAGTAACTTTACCAGTTTCTTCTGTCTTGGCTGGAAGGAATTTTGTTCATGCTCCTTCAACCTTAGTAAAAACACACATAACTATGTTCTTGTGTAGTATTTAACGTCTTCAAACAATTGATGTTTCACTGTCACCTGTGGTAAAAAGAAATGGATCATGATGAAAAGAACAAGATCCAAGATGTAGGCGGATGGAAACTGGGTGAGGGCCTCCATCATCCAGGAAGAGCCTGGAGTAAAGCAGCTTCTCCTCCACTTTGAAAGTTGACCGTTTACCTGGTTCATACATTTAATCAGGATCTTCCTAAGGTCCTCATTTTTGAGGTTTTTATGTTCATGTTCCCAAGGAAGGAGGCCGTTGGGCAGAAAGGCCCATCATCGTTTGTTTTAGGTGTTCCTTACCGTATTTAGTGCTGACATTTCACACGTCTTTTTCTAGTGTCAGAGGATACACTTTCTACAAATGTGACAGTTCAAGACAACGAAGACAGGGGGTTTTACGTAGAGACATTCCACTCTTCAGCGTGGATTTACCAAGGAGACGACATAAACTCAGGCGCCATCGGTCCCAATCTCACAGTCAGAGCGCGAGCTGTCTCAAGTAAGCTAATGTTGAAACTCTATAAGAAAGCTTATTTATTCTGGAGTTTTTACATTGATCTTTGTTGAAACAAAATGCTCTGAGTATCATAAATGCAGGACGGGTTTGAACGTTTTCTCTAAATTCTCTCCCCAGTTCGAGAGAGGACTGTTCAAATCAGCAAGGGGACAGGAGAATATCCCTGGGGCTTTCGAATACAGTTTTCCAAACCCATTGTTGTAACTGAAGTTGACACAAGTAAGTGATGAGTAATTCAAAGTGATTTAGTTATTTTTAGTCAGCAGAACAACTCATAGAGAAGTGATTAGTCAAATGTAAACTGAATCTTTGCCAGATTTTGGGTAGTCTAATGTTGAGTGTATTTCTTCTGCGGAAAAATGAACAAACATGTTGTTTTGTTTTGAGATAATTAAACCAAATCAATGCTACTAAATTGGCTCATTCATTTCCTAAATCAAAAACTTACCAATTGACAGAATAGTAGTTTTCTTGTCCAGAGGGTGGTTGTGTTTATTTTTCTTTGTAGGATCATACATGTGATCTGTTTGCTTTCAGATGGAGCAGCGGAGGAAGCGGGACTAATAGTGGGCGACTACGTTCTTGCTGTTAACGGAATTGACGTTACCAGCATTCCTCATTCGGAGGCAGCTAACTTAGCCAGACAAGGTATGAAGTTCTGTCAGGTTAAACACCAGAAACAAAACTAAACATTTGAGACATTCTGAAAATATTCTGCTGCTTTGAGCTTGATGATGAAGGTGAAGGTGTAATAAGCTTGTGCTTCTACTTACACTTTTTCAGACTACACTTGGTGTTCTTGCCATTGACAGGAAATGTCTTTGTTTTGTCTTATGTTTTACTTTTATTCAGCAGTATGTGTTTTTTTCTTTTTTTTTTTACTTGTGTATAAACAGGTCAAAAATGACCGAAAAATAAATATCTGTCTAAATATCTATGTATCATCTGCAAGGCTGCTTGCAGATGCAGATCAAGCATCTGCAAGGCAAAACAGATGCTTGATCTGCTTGATCTGCAGTGTCTCTAGTAAAGTTATTATTTTGTCACAGCTGTTAAGCTGAAGTTTGACACTGATCAAAGTTATAATATTTATTGTAGGTCCAGATATTCTAACATTGACCATTGGATCAGACATTGCTCGGGGTCCTAACACACCCAGACCACCATGCCGTGGTTACCTCCATAAGCGCACCCAGTCTGGTCTAATCAAAGGCTGGAGGAAGAGGTGGTTTGTTCTCACACATGACAGCTGCCTGTACTACTTCAAAAACAAACGAGTGAGTATAGGCAGAGGGATGCTTGCTCTGAAAATAAACGTCTATGCCTCTAATGAACATGACTTCATTTGTAATCCAGGATGAAGGCAAGCGGCAGCCATTATCCTCAGTGAAACTGGAAGGCGCTGAGGTGGGGCCAGATGATTCACTGGGAAAGCCGTTTGTTTTCAAGTGTCGCCCTCAGTTTGGCAGTCGGCTGTACTCCCTCTGCGCCACTTCCAACCAGGAAATGAAAAGGTAACGTAGGACCAGATAAATCAAATAGTTTTATAAAGTCTGTTCTTCAGACTCTGATTTAAAGCAGCATGAACTTAAGTTGATGACGTATTTCAGTTTCATTCATATTCCATCAATATTTTAATGAATAATTTTTTGTGATCCCTTTGTGACTGCAGATGGTGTGAAGCTATGGAAAGAGCTGTTCATCCCATTACACAGGTAGCCAAATCTGTCAAAAAATCACCTGGTTTTTATTACTAAAGCCTTTGAACCACACATTTCTCTGACTTTTATACTTATCACAATATCATATTTTACATAAACTCAGATTATTTTCTGTTGCAGAACCATGTGTGGGTTGACGTCACAAGACATAACTCCAACATGCCGCCGCTGGCTGTGAAAAACCCGGACTGTCTGGGTCTGCTCAACAAACTGGACAGGAGTAAAGACACGTGGGTCCAACACTACTGCATTCTGAAAGACGCGTGTCTCTACTTGTACAGCGGCATCCGCTCAACCCACGCACATGGTAGGAATCTGCAAGATGAAGCTGTTGAAGCCTTGTCAGCAGATGTAGTGTTGGTGTTAATAAATGCGGTCATATCTTTCATTGTTTTATTATACATATACATTAACATTTGTTTCCTATATCTTTAAGCAGAATTAATGTATTAATGTACATTACACCAAGTCTGGGGCTGTCATGAATTAGCCTCAGTCAGTCTCTCCAGGATGTTACAATGTCTTTTTTTTCTTTTTGTGATTGTTGCAGCTCAAAATTAATTATTTTGACTGATCACATTTTTCAAAAACATTTCAGTCAAAGTTGCAATTTTTTGTAAGCTATAATACAAATCAAATCAGGAGGGGTCAAAGTGCAAAATAAGAATTCCTTATTGGTCATTTAAGTTAATATGAACTGTAGACACAGCAGAAGCAAATCCTACAGAACATCTCAGAATGACTTTTGCTAAAAAAAAAAAAAAAAAAAAAAAGAAAAAAAATTGTACTTTTCAGTTTCACTCATGCTTCCATCATGCAGGTTTGTACAACAGGAATTTCAATTAGAAGGGGCTAATTTAGTTGCATCTGAGTTGCAGTGATTGGTCAGAAAAGAAGGAAAACGTATCACAGATAAGATTATTTCAGAGATATGAGATAATCAGACCCAGGTGACCAGATGTGGAAAATGACTGCTGAAAGTTTCCTGTCCATGCAAACTTTGTGAATGGGGAGTGAATCTGTGTTACTAGGTGCAATTGCAGCATCACAACTTCCTGGAGTAACCGATCAGTGTGTGACTGACTGAGTCATCTGACTAGCTACAAAACTCAAAACATCTGATAAAGATATATGCAGTCAGTTGTTGTTCCCTCAGAAAGATTTAATTTTTTCATTTCTGAAATGATTTATTAATACATTTATCAGAACACCATGTTGTCTCTGCCTTCAGGTGGGATTTACCTTCAGGGCTATGCGGTGCGGGAGCAGGCCTATGGATCCAAAAAGTCCACAATTGAACTGAAACCTCCGTCTGATGAGTTCAAGTCGTTTTACTTCTGTGCCGACAATTCAGCTGAAAATAAACGGTAAGGAGTTGGCTCTTTGAGGCACTTCATAGGCTTCATCAGCAAGCATCACAACAGCAGGACTCAAGTCTGACAGTCAGATTAACTCAGTCTGTGATAAACCAGTAGAGCTGCTGCTGTTTAGGCCAGATCTCTTCTGCAGAAGAACAAACTGAATGAGAAATCTCCTCACAAAACGTCCTAAGGTGTAGTTTTATCTTATAATTTTATTTCAAGATAAAAAACTTGACCCGTGTTGACAGAACCAACCAGAAGTTTTCAAAACAGGAATTAATGTATCTGATCAGCTTCGATGTTCGACATGCAACCTCAGTGATTTTATGGCGGTTTTGTTTGTGCTCTATCAGATGGATTTTAGCCATCAAAGCCTCCATAAAGAAGTGGCGGCCATTTCACCAGGTCCTTCAGGACTACATGAGCCTCCCACCAGAAGAAACCAGGATGTGAGGAACAGCTGGACTCAGATGTTAGCAGCCTGAGGACCGAGACGAGTTTCCAGTATGATGACGGTTTCACCGCTCCTACTGTGCTGCTGTTATGAAAATAATATTGCTTGTAAATGTTCAAACCATTAAATATGTCCTTAATCCAACAGGATGTCAAATGAGATTTAAGAAATGTAAATAAAAGCTGACCAACTCCGTCTTTTGTTTTCCTCTAATTTCTCATGGAGTATTTGGGTAACACTTTATTTGAAGGGTGTGCATGAGACTGACATGACACTGTCATAAACACAGAGGAGTTATGACTGTTATCACAAAGTGTCATTCGGTAAATAAAGACATTTTAATGCAAAGCTGAACTTTTAATGCACTAAAACTTGCATTAAAAGTCCATTAAAAGAATCAACTTTGCATTAAAAGTGTCATAATTTACAGAATGACATTTAATGACAACAGTCATAAACATTCATGAAGACTCCTTCATGTTGCCGTGTCATATTTATGACAGTGTCATGTCAGTCTTATGCACACCCCTTCAAATAACGTGCTAGAAGTATTTGCAAAATTTTTCTAGAGACAAATACATTGAACTACAATTACATAATGATTTTTATTTTGAAGGTCTGATTTGAAAATATTATTTTGAAGGTCTTGACTAGAAGTGCAGTCCTGTGTTTTGTAAAGACTCTGAGTTCAGTGGTTTGAAGCCTTCTGGCTGCATCACCACATTCACAATGAAGCCCGACCTGAAGCCTCCGTCTGTGATCCTCCTCCTGGTTGGACTGTCTGTCCCTGTGGACGCTTGTCCTCCCCGCTGCAAGTGCGATTGGAAAACCAAACATGTGTCATGCACTGGAGTTGAACTTGTGCCTGTTTTCCACTTGTCCTTGCAGGAGGTGTAAGTAATTACGTTTTTGACTCAAATGTTAGTTAGCAAGAGGTGATGGCTGATGCATTTCTTACTTGTGTTTCAGGTGGCTCGTGAGGACAAAGCTTGCTTCTATTCCTCAAAATACTTTTGCCAGTTTGCCCAACATTTCTCACATGTAAGATTTTTATTTTAATCAACATTAATGTTTCTGTGAAATATGTAAAACTAGCCTGCAAAATGTAACTACAGTGAGACAACTCAAGGCAACTTTTAATGTCATTGAGGAAACTGTAAATGATCCTATTTATTAGATAAACTATTTAAATTAAAACACAACTGTTTGTTATGTTTTTCTATTATAGTTGCAGTGTAGCTGTTCAGCAAAACTGGCTTTTTATTTGCAAACACAGCTGCACACATATTTTTTCATGACCTTGACTGATTAAACAGCCTTTATTCTGACATTATGTTGAGCTAAAATAATCTTTTATCTCACAAAATTTGTCCTGACCCTTTAAAAAAATGCTGTGTTTATGTCTGTGAAACTATGATGCGTGAGTTAGATACATGCTCTTTAAACTAAATCTTTTTCTTACATTTAGAAATGTTAAACTGAATGCACATGTTATCTGTTCATGGCATGGATTGTTTCAGTGCATGTTGGTAACCCTGAGGGCCAACATTGCTGTGAAACAAACATATAAAGGTTTGACAGAATAAGATTTCTGGACGCCTGATGCCATCAAAGATGGGATGGTGTGTGTGTGTGCTGCAGTGGTGAGTCAGCGTGAAGACAGTCTGACCAACAAAATGATGGAGAGACAAAAGTAAAGACAAAAGCATTAAAGAAAGAGAACAGTTGAACAGTGTTTTTGAAAGTGGGGGCCACCAGGGGGCGCCTTCAGAAAGTCATGTTGCCTGATAGAAAGTTTCCATCAAAGAACTCATGGCCAGCTAAAATCATAAGGTATGAAGTAGCATTTATGTCAAATGAATGTAATAATTATGGAAAAGTAAATAAAATTGAAGGAAAAAAAGTAAAATTCAATGTTTTTTCCATATTTTGTAGCATTGTCTTTGCATTTGCAAATAGGGTAATACTGTTTGAGAGGCCATGGCATGGAAAAGTTTGAGAACCCTCTGGTTGAACATTTTATTTTGTTCCCCATCTAATCTTGTTTTGCTTTGCCTTTGTGCGTCTGCCACACTGTCAAGACCTCTGACTATCAGACAGGATTACATCTTTTCATGGTTACCAATTTGGTTCTGAATTCTAAAGAGAGCATCCATGTCTATCCAGTGTCTGAGCCAGATGCAACAGCTAATGCCTCCCTGGAAAATCTTGAGGCAGGATTAAATGGGTGATATTATATATTTGATGTTTGGATGTTTTATTTTTCTGTGATAATTGTGTTTCGTAATCACCTGGTGGTTTTATCCTGTGGAAGGAGCCATTTAAGTTAAGTTTACCTTACCATATATGAGCAAAAATGAGAGGATAAAATTAACGTAGCTTGGACAGAAGGGCACTGAACCAAAAGTTCACTTCTGTTAATAACAAGAGTAACAATACATGAGTGTTTTGGTGAATAACTTCTGGTACCAGGATTTACTCAAGACACCGCTCTGGTTCACTCAAGTTATTATTTCAAGAAGCAAAAATAAATGCATTGTTTTTCCAGTCAGTTAAAATACTGTGTGGATAATAAAGATTCTGTGTTTTGTGTTATTTATTTTATTTTATTTTTTTACAGATACATCTCTGATGACAGTGCCATAAGATCTCTTGAGAGATATTCTTTTTACAATCTGTCCAGCGTCATGCACATGTAGGTGAGCTGTCGACTTTAAACAGCTTGAGATGTCTTCCTTTATTGTCACATTCTGGGGCATAAATGTTAATTAGTTTGTATACTAATAATTTCTCATTGGACCCTAATATATCGCACCAGGATTCAGTTAAATAAGCTACATTAGATGATTATTTTCAAGAAATAAAATGCATGAAAACCAAAAACAGCATTTGTTCTTAGTGTGTGTCAGATCTGTTTGTGTGCATGTGATGTGTGTACACATGATGGTTGTGTCTGTGTGTCCACAGAGAGCTGCACAGCATCAAAACACTGTCATACATTGATCCAGAGGCATTCAAGGAACTTCCAAACTTAAAATATCTGTAAGTCTCTGTTTATATGTTTAGTGTTTAAGAGTATTTTGTTCTTTTAAGAGAGTAAATGACAATCCTGTGAATACAGTGGACCCCTGGAATTCAAAGGATTAGGGACAAGAACCTCCTGCAAATAACTAGAATCCTTGAGCACTTGGGATCTCCTCTAATAGACTAAATATGCACTAATACACACAGTGGAAACCATTTTAGCATTAGCACAGAAGCTAACATCCACAGACTTATCTCTGCTCTTGGAGGTACAGCCAATCAGTTGCAAGGAAAATTAATGATGCTCCTTTTTTGACTGCTTTGAAAACACCAGCCAATAGAGTGTCAAGCAGATTTAGACGCAACATACTTCAGATTTGCTGCATTTTCTATCAGATACTTTAGATATGCCCTCTGAAAAAAACTCACCAATAGGCAAAAATAATTTAGAGTTAATGTTCCACAGAAAAATCTGTAAATTTTAACCTATAATAGGTGAGGGTCCACTGTAAACGTTTTATTACTTTCTCATTCAGCAGTTACTGACCTGGATTGTCTCATTGCAGTGGGATAACCAACACGGGTCTGACATCATTTCCTGTTTTACAATACATTCAGTCAAGACAGGAAGATTTCATTTTGTATGTATTCTAGAGGTGTAAGCAAACTTTGCTAGTCAACAGAAACCTCAGCGTGTTTTAACTGGTGTGGATAATTTTAGTCATTTTGTCTGTTTATTCAGGGAAATAGTGGAAAATGTCTTCCTACAAGTGATCCCTGCCAACTCCTTCACTGGAGTATCTGAGAACGCTTTGACAGTGTAAGTTGGAGTTAGTTGAAGTAAGCTAAGGCAATCCAATTGAGAAATAGCAAATTAGTAATTTGTAATCATTTTCCTGAACTAATTAGGCACTTTGAGCACAGCAGAACCTTTTAAGCATCAAACATAACGGTCACATTCAATTAATTTGGGTATTTTAGAAAAAGTTCATTTATTTCAGTGATTCCATTCAGTAAGTGAAAAACATGACACAGATTGAAGCTACAGTATATAATTTTCCTAAAAATTTATATTTTCTTCATATTTCTCAAAACTGTCACCCTGCTGTGACAGCGCAATCCGAGACAACTAATCTGTGAAGAAATCAATCTCCTCCAACCAATTAGCTGCAGCTTGCTGTCAGCTAGCGCTGCTTTTTAGCACATATTGACATAAATAGGACAGCTTGGAAGTCATTGTCTGTGAAGTTTACATCATGCTGGCCCTATAAATGAGACTTTGAACACTTCATAATTTATCTGTAACACCATAGAGTTATGAGATGTTTTCGTGTCACACCATGTCTACAGCATTCTTGTCTTCTTTGTCTCGTAGCGTGCTTAATGGAAACGGTTTGACGGAGATCCAGGACTACGCCTTCAATGGCAGCCAGCTGGAAGAAGTGTGAGGCCTTTTGAACTAATAATATAAAAATATAAAACTATTGAGAACTCAAAAGAATAACACTATACAGAAGTCATTACTGTTACATTAGCACACTATTTTAGTTATTTTGGGGGGTCCGTGAGGTAGGGAGCCCATGTTACATGCTTAAAAATTAGCTCCCTGTTTTTTCTGCTAAAAACATATTTTCTGAATTGTTGGCATTATTGTTTCAAAAAGAAAAAAAAAAGATTGATCACTTTTTATAAATTCTCTCCTTGTAATTCCAGATACCTTCACAGGAATATGGATTTGGAACATATAGCCGAATATGCATTTTATGGGGTGATTCATGGCCCCACTCACTTGTAAGTCTATTAACTCAATGTGCATTGATTCATGTGGTCACAACTTACTTATAGAACATACAGTATGTGTGTTTACCCTTAAATTGTACCAACATTTTTAAATAACAGTCAAGGGCAAAATTATTAATTCCCTGAGCAGATTTAGATTTGAAATGATTTCATTCAACCCAGAACTGCTTCTGGTTGGATGTCTCTTCTGGGATCATTGACCTGTTTACAGTCATGTCACAGAATGTCAATGGCGTTTGAGTCCAGACTGTAAGCAGGCCTCTGTTTTGGGTCAGTCAGGTGTGAAGTCAATATTTGTTTTCTTTTTTGTTCAACAGTTTTTTTTATCCTGGAACTTTCCCTTGGGTGTGATTTTTCATCAGGCTCTCTTTTTTGTGTTGAATCATAAACACTGAGCTTTATTAAAACCATGCAGTGATTTGCTGTCAGAATCTTTATGTGAAAAAGCATTTGCCCCCTTAATCAAACACATGATCAATGGAGTAAATTAAAAATGTAATTTTCAAACGATGATTTAACTTATTAATTGAAAATAGGCTGGAACCATAAGCACCCTTGATCAATCATGAATTAAAAATAGTTTTAATTTGGTTGAACTGATGTGATTATCCATATTTTAAGGTTTGGTTTCTTTAGCCACACTCAGGCTTGATTACTGCCCGATTAAAAAAAACATTGAAACAGAAATAAAATACTTAAAATAGGAAATCATCAAGTCCTGATGTAAAGAATTATAACAGATGATAAAATTGCTACAAGGTTGATAACATCTATTAATCTGGAAAAGTAATTTCTAAAACTTTGTGAGTCCAGCCAACCACAATGAGTCTCATTATCCACAAACAGAGAAAACATGGAACACTGGTGAATTTTCACTGAGGTCATTTAAAGAGTGACATCTGAAGCGCTGCAGGCTGCACCTGCTTTAAGTCTAAGTTAAATACAAAATACCAATGTGAGTGAATTCCTTACTCTTATCTCTTCTTCTATCATTCCAGAGACCTTTCAGAAACCAAAGTACATTCTCTGCCTTCAATAGGCATGAGCAGCATTGAGATCCTTCAAGTTCGTAAAACATGGGCACTCAAAGCTCTGCCTCCTTTAAGTGCTTTTCTTCATTTGCAGAGTGCTCACATGACCTTCGCAAGCCATTGCTGTGGCCTTAAAATGCTCAAAAGATGGAGAAGGTGAGTAAGAAAACAAAAGTGCTGGAAATGGTTCCCACGTTCCTCACATTCCAACCAACTCCAGTCCTCACAATGCAACAAGTTCATGTGAAGACACAGGCTGCAACGTTAGAATATTATTTGTTATAGATAAATACTTTATGACTTTACCTTCTGTTTAAAAAGCAAACGGTACAGTGATGTTTAAAATTGGTTGAAGAGATGTGAGGGTTGATCAAATTGGCTAACCAACCCTGATTTTTGAGTTTGAGGACCTATTTGCTAAGTTGAGGATGTAAAATGTTTTAATGATTATCACATTTTATAGGAACAATTGCTGCATTTTCATTACAAATATGCACAAATCTGTGTTTATATTTTGCCAGTGTTGATGAAACCATTACAGTGTTTCTATTAAATAAGAGTTGAGATTAAAATCACACGTGAATAAGCTTGTTCACATGATAAGTCATTGAAAATAACAGATATGCAACTGTTTGCATATCTCATGCAAACAGTTGCATGAGATATATTCATAATTCATCCATGGTGCTAGCGCTAGCACTCATCATCTATCAGCCAATCAGAGGAGAAGTTGGCGTCTCATTCAGGGGTTGGCATGACAAGCCCTGCTTACTTGGGAGCAGCTTTGTATGCAGCATTTTGGATAAATTGTAGTCGGCCATTTTGCAGAAGAGTTATGGATTCAGATCGTTGGAATGACTCAGTATTTTATGAACTGTGATGCTATGAGAGCTCTGGTGGAGCCAGCTGCACATTGTCCAAAAAAAAAAAAAACAACAAGCTGAAACAAACCATCATCCTCCGACTACTTCCTGTCGTCTTCTTTGTCATTTTCACCAGTAGCAACATCCGGTTGTTTATAATGTGACTTGTGATTCGTTACGACCGAAAAACCACCTCATTCTAGCTCAAAAATACTAATTAAAAACATGTTTTTTCAAAATTGCCTCGTTTCTATGAAGCTAATTTATTTTCATAACTTCAATTTGTGTAAGTTTACAGTTAATGGAAACGTAGCTAGTGACTGACCTGAAGTGTCCAGGAATGTCGACAGACAGACATTTTCATAAGATGTGACTAAAAGTGAACCATATCGTACACCTTGGGGCTGGTTTGCAACAATTAAAACATTCTTGTGTTTTTTCTCTCCAAACACAGAGAAGAACATTTCTGCAACCAAACCAGGGCTGCTGTCACACAACTGCAGGAATCCTTTACGGTTCTGGGAAACAATCTGCCCCACCATCTGAAAAACAACTTCCAGACCCCAACTTACCATCGAAACAACCCTGGCATTGGGTGTCTGGACAAACAGGCTAAGGATGAGGGCTTGTCTGTTGTGGATTTATCTTCAGAGGAGCTAGGGGAAGAGTTGGACTTTGCTCTATGTGATGATCTTCACCAAGATACCGGACTGTTGTGCACGCCTCTGCCTGATGCACTGAACCCCTGTGAGGACGTAATGAGCCAGGGCTTCCTACGGGTGTTGGTCTGGGTCGTTAGCTTGTTAGCTATTTCAGCTAACTCGTTGGCGCTCTTCATCCTGTTGACATCTCAACAGAAGCTGTCTGTCACCCGTTTCCTTTTGGGTCACCTGGCTTTTGCCGATGGCTGTATGGGGATGTACTTGCTGCTGATAGCAACAGTCGATTACTACACGCATTCTAACTACTACCATTATGCTATTTCGTGGCAAACAGGAATTGGCTGTCAGATGGCAGGGATTTTATCACTGTTTGCCAGTGAATTATCTGTGTATACGTTGACTGCAATCAGCTTCCAACGATGGCATGCGATCTTCAACGCCATGAGGCCGGACAGACAGATGAGGCTGCGGCATGCGGCCATGCTGATGCTCATTGGATGGCTACTTTGTGGGACAATAGCCTTTTTGCCAGTGCTTGGTGTGAACACTTACCAGAGAGTGAGCATTTGTCTGCCCATGGACACCGAGACATTCGTTGCCCAGTTTTATATTGTTTCTGTTCTAATTCTAAACATAATGGCTTTTATAGTAGTATGCCTGTGTTACCTGCACATCTACTGTATGGTGCACAATCCCCAGCATGATTCCAGCCGATGTGACACCAGCATGGCCAAGCGAATGGCTGTTCTTATCTTTACCAACTTCCTGTGTCTGGCTCCTATTTGTTTCTATGGTTTGGTGGCAGTGTTCCACCAGCCACTGATGACCATCACAGATTCTAAGGTTTGCATTTTTCTCTGGACAGTGGACCCCTGTCTGTTGGCTGTTCAGTATTCATGGATCAACTTATTTGTGCATTTTTCTCTGGAATGTGAGCTATTCGGAAAATATCAACTGATTATGTTTCCACAGATCATATCTGCAATATTCTAAAGAAAATGCAGTTTGGGAAGCTGAAATACATAGAAGCAATGCTGCTATTGTCTGGCTTTTGCAAAGGATCCAATCCAAAAAACCCATTTATTTTCATTAGTACTGATTGGCTGAACCCCCAAGAGCAGCTTGGGAGTTCTGCTAGCACTAGCTAATGGTTGACACTAGCTTGCGCTAGGGGTGTAGCGATACAATAATTTCACGATACGATGTGATATTCTGGTCACCATACGATATGTATCATGATAATTGTTGGGCGATACAATTCACTACGATTCAGTGCATTTTTACGATTTTCTGAAAGATTTTAGAAGGACAGAGTGATTTTAGTGACATTTTGTGTTCCATAGACTTGAATTTAGTTAACTGAAAACTGATTAAAAGCGTCAACACAATACCTGACTCTGATTGGTCAGTCTAACAGTCTGCAGCTGGACAAAATGAATCAAAGATGGAGTGAGAGAATTAGTTTCTGTCATTTAATTCATGTGGATTTGACATAAAACTCAAAAGTTTAAACGGTAATCCAGGAGCAGAGTGGGGAGATTATCAGCCTCTGTAGACTCTCAATATGCAAATGATTGCACTTAGGTTTTTTCTTTTGGACACTGTGGCTGCATTTTGGAGTAAAAATGCAGCCACAAATGCAGT
>NW_006800246.1:116751-138647 GCF_000485575.1 Poecilia formosa | reverse complement strand
CTCACTGCGCCGCTGATTCCGGCTGGGGGTTTCTCCTCTTCGTCTTCCTGCTCAAAACACAGCGCCGCTGCCTGCTGCGCACCCGCTTCGGATGTTATCAACCCATGTTCATTCTTCAGATAATCCTTTATATACAGAACAGAAACCGCTAAACTAAAAACTAATTACGAAGTGAATGCTACCAGTCAAAATTTGCATTAATTTCGCGAGCTCACTGATTTTGCAGCTGCTCCGTTCGCGCCGCTACTCCTTTCCGCTTCTCCGTTCCGCTTCTCTTTCACGGTTACTTGCAACTTTACTTCGTTTCTCAGCAACAAAATACAGCCCATCGTTATTTATTGAAGATTTTACATTTCCAAAACAGGAATCTAATGTTTCGCTTCGTTTTGTACGTTTGGAAGTTCATTCCCTCTCACATAATCGGAAAAGCCGGAGAATGGCGGCGCTTTTGACATTTCTCTGACATTCGGAAAAATATGGTTTACTAATTTTAGCATAACTCCGGTTATACTTGGCCCATTAACACAATTTAAAAACTGGTGTGTAGTTTATAATGTGCACTTTAAGCTCAAGTTGAAAGTGAGACTGAGGGAGGCGGAGTCTTGCTGCTACGCCGTAACAAACTAGATGTTAAAAAGAGCTATATGGTTATGGTTTAATGGATCGATACTCGCGGATGAAAAATCGATACTTTCCGAGGGCGGAAAATATATCGCCGAATCGATTTATTTATACAGCCCTAGCTTGCGCCAGGCTAGTGTCAACCATCTTGCCACAGACTTTTGTGTTATGGTGTGTGTTAATGTATGTTGAGGTATATTTGGTGCTTGAACAATTATAATAAGCAGAGACAGTGCTAATAAAAAGTATTTACCCCCTTCAGAGCAGATGCTCTTGAACATGACCCATCACTATTACTCATTATTGATTTGTAAAAGCAATAAAAAGGACAAAACACCCAAGGAGGTGAATACTCACACTCCATATATGCAATATTTGAACGATTTTAGAGGAGATCTCAAGTATCAAGTGTTCATGGACTACAGCTATTTGTGCACACTTGTGTTTCCTAGCCCACTTAAATACGGGGATCTACTATAGTTTCAATTCAGATATATTTTTTTTCTTTTTTAAAATAATAACCGATTTGTATTTTCTCCGCAGGTGCTGCTCGTGTTCTTCTACCCGCTGAACTCTTGTGCACACCCGTTTTTTTACGCCATCTTGACCAAGGCGTTTCACAGAGACATCCTGATGCTGTTCAGTCGGATGGGGCTGTGCCAGAAGCAGGCGTACCACTCTCGAAGCCAGTTCCTCAGCATCACTCCACATGTTTACAGAGAGACTTTGCCCGGCCGCGCTGCCAGTCAGCAATATCCCAAAACATGAACCACGTGTTCACTTCTCAAACATATTTAAATACAACCCAGTAGTCTCTTTCTTTTTATCTGTTATTATGAATTACAGCAAAAAATGCTGTCCTCCTTCAATTTGAAATTAATAGAATAATAACAATACTGCAAAATGACAAACTAAAATCTGATTTTAATACATGCTTACATGTTTTAACTGATCTATTTTAGTGTAACCCAATGTAAGTTCAACAGTTTTAAATGATTTACAGATTAGTGAATACATCATTCTTAATTATCCATTGCAGAGGCTTTTAAATTCTTAGAACTTTAAGATGATGGTTAAGGAAAATAAATAACTCCACTATTTCCTAATTAATTTTTGCTTGTATATTTATGCAAGCTGTACTTTTCCAAGAGTCAGTACAAATGCAATTTCATCTGAGGGAATATAAGATAGAAAAGTATGCATTTTGGTTATCTTCAAGTAAAATCTAAACTGATGCTTCACACTTTCCATATGCAGGTGTTTGATGTTATCTAGCTATAATTAAAGGCCAGGTCATATGTTTGTTTGTTTCTTTTTTGTTGCAGTTAAATTCCAAACACATTTCCTAATGAGGTCATCTTCTGGGGTTTTTTCAATCCCCTTCCGGACACAAGCATGCAGCACTGAGCAGCTCAGACCTGAAGAAAAACACTTCAGTGCCTCTGTTTAGTTCCTTTGTGCTCACAGAAAGCAGGACAACAGCAATGGGCTTCCAGAGGCATTGCTGTGGTCTGGCAATGGTAAAAGAATGAAGAAAGTAAAGGAATTAATAGTGTTGGAAGAGATTTCCAATCTTTGGCTTCCAGTTTAGTTTGTTATGTAAGGGCCCAAGTCAGGTATCTTCTTTTATTTTCCTCCTGACTCCTGGGAGTGAAAAATATGCTGAAAAAATATGCTGGTTTTGTAATAACAACTACACAGTAAATATATGGGTGAAAACTACATATATGATCTAAGGAAAAAAATAAATAAAATGAAAAAGAGGTGAAAGTAGATATACTATAGAAGCGCTGAGAGAAAAAGAAAAACACTGAACAAACTAGCATTATTTAGTAGAGCTGATTATTTCATGTTACTGTAAACTTTTCTGCATGGGGAAATAGTTGGTAGCCTTAATACAATGGAAATGTTATAACTACAACATTTTTAAATCATTTACAATAAATGTATAAAGATATTTCAAAAATAGTCTATAGCTTTTAAACATTTAGGACCAACTTTTCATTCTCTGATAATTTTATCCAAGGTTTTATTTTAAATCCATGTTTAAAATAAAGCATTATCACGTAAATGTCTGTTTTGTTTAGTACGTTGGATCATAGTGCAAGAATCTCTTGCCATGAATCTAAAGCTTTTTTTTTTCAAATGTGAAACAAACTTAAAGCTGCAGTACGTAACGTTTACAAAATAAAATGTTTTCTTAATATTTGTTAAAACTGTCATCATGTTGTGATAGCGTGGTATGAAACAAGTAATCTGTGAAATAATCTCCTCCCTGAGCTTCTATTGCTGTTGGTCAGAAACAACCAATCTGAGCCAGGAGGAGGGTTCTAGTGTTGTCAATCATGTATTAGCTAGATGTGCTAATGTTGAAGAAACATTTTACAGTTACAGGAAAACTGTTAATCTGCTGTCATCAGTGGCCATGCTAACTACCCTTTGCATTCACGACAGGCTCTGCTGTCGGGAAGGTGATGTAGCGTGGTAGAGAGCAGGGTGTGGTGATGCTGAGCAGCACTAAGACCCGCCTCCTGGCTCTGATTGGTTCTTTCCAGCTACCGCTGGGAGCACTAGGAGAACACAGAGGAC
This sequence comes from Poecilia formosa, assembly GCF_000485575.1. Classification (NCBI taxonomy): domain Eukaryota; kingdom Metazoa; phylum Chordata; class Actinopteri; order Cyprinodontiformes; family Poeciliidae; genus Poecilia; species Poecilia formosa. The sequence goes on along the minus strand of NW_006800246.1, from coordinate 135,437 downwards.
CTTGATTTTTCCACAGATTATCTATCTCATGCAATACTGTCACGACATAGTGACAGTTTCAACAAACATGTAAAACAAATATATTTTTTAAAAGTTACATACTGCAGTTTTAATGACCTTGAAATGAAATTATAACTGTCAGTGAGACAGTAGTCTCCATCATTAGAACTCACAACAGTTTTGCTCTCAAATACTTTTAATTTTATCTTCAATTTGACAATGCACAGTTGGTGTTAATTCAGATTTTTCTGAAGCATATGAAGTAGTGTATGAAGTAATAATCAACAACTATTACTGAATTTTAGTTGTTTGAAATAATAGAATGATAACTCTTAGTTGATGAGGCTGATAAAATTACTTGGTTCTTTGGCTCAGACAACTGCAATAAAGTAAGCAATGGAATAAACATGTAGAGATTCACAGCCTATATGATGTTTTCAAAGTAAGAAGAAAGTTTGAATTTTCTTTCTCTATTAGCTTAAAGCAGTTTTGTTGGAAGCTCTAGTCAGCCTAATTATGAAACTTCCTCCGTTATGCATACTGATGTCTATTTCTGCAAACTCACTTCTGTCCACATCAGATAAGGCCCCATTTAGTGGCAGAGACTTGCTGAATGTTAAAAATGACTACCCAGATGAAATAATTTTTACTTAAGTTTATTTTAGTAAACATACAAACATTACATTTAATAGCAAATCAGTTTCCTACATCCTCTGACTTGAGTATTTTTATAATGATGGTCTGTCTGGAACCGTCTTCCCCCCCAAACACTGAACATTCATGATGAACATCTTTTTACCAGATGCCTTTAATCAGGCTATAAAAATACATTGAAAAGTGAACTTTTTGAACTCACAGGCCCAATCTGAATTTAGAGTGTTTTCAGACCTGATAGCCTGATAGTCCGATAGACTCAGTTCAGTTCGGGACAAAAATTGCAACATTTGTTAAATTTCCAGCTGCTGTGGTTCTCTTTCTCACTGCATTGTACCAAATGATCCAGCAACCTGTTCCAACTTGTTTCAGCCTGTTCCTCCCTCACCTTTCTGCTGCACCAAGAACCACTGAAGCAACGACACAAAAGAAGAAGAGAAAAAAACTGCTAAAATTTGATGCCACTCCCTTTTTGTTTATAATTTGTAAAGAAGGAAGTTGCGCTCATGTTCTTCTTCAGTGGTTCTTGGCGCAGCGCCCCCACAGGCGAGGAGGTGAACACGTTTTTCAATCTAAAAGCAATCTATAAGTTGTGAAAACACCTTTAGTCTAAACCAGTGTTTCTCAACCCTGGTCCTCACCGCCCCCCTGTCCTGCATGTTTTAGGTATTTCTCTTCCACTCATCTAAATTGTATCTCTGGTGATTAACAGGCTTCTGCAGTACTTGATGGTCATGCAATCATTTGAATCAGCTGTTCTGGAATAGAGGCACATCTAAAACATGCAGAGCAGGGGGGCGGTGAGGACCAGGGTTGAGAAACACTGGTCTAAACAGACACCTTTCAACCACAGTTCTGAAGTCTTTGTAACCATCAATTTCAGAGAGTGATCCTACAGCATATCTCTGTGTCCAGATGTTTCTCGTACGATTGCACTGTAGACCGATTTGTATGCCTTCAAAACATCAAGAGCAGAAGGCCGGAGTTTAGGGTCCACATCTTTGCATTGCTTATGGATCTGAAAAAGATGAAAATGAACTAAATCTCCACCTGGAGTCCTTCCCATTATGAACTGTGTCAAATCTGGAATCTTCCAGATATCGGTCTTTTCATCGTACGGTGGCATTAGATCGTCTGAAAATGGCTGCCCACTGTCTCTGAAAGGCCAAAGCTGCTCTGGGGCCACGAAGTCTCCAGTGAGCTCTCGGCTGCCGCATTTCACCAGGGCGCCCTTAGATGTGTCTACTTCAGGCAGAGCGTCCAGGTCATTCACTACCAGGTGGAAGTCATTCGTCAGCAGGACCTGGGAAAGGGTTTTCTCCAGGCTGTTGGAGTCACACATCACCCGCCGCCCAGCCGGGCTGTTGTGGAGGTAGTGGAGGATGGAGACGTAGTCTGTGGCCAGTCTCAGTCGGAGGTGCCAAGTATTTAGATGCTGGTATTTCTGCTGTGCCAGAACATCTTCTAGGTTTAGCAGCGAGCCGTGTGGATGGTGCTGGGTAACTATGATGTCGTCTTCAAGGCAAAACCCCACCAACTGCACCACATGTGGGCCCTGAAGGTCCAGTAACATCGACAGTCCATGGAGAAAATCTTCTCGGTATTCCAGGGAGGCCAGCTCAGACAGAGCCACCTTATGACCTCTCCATTCTGCCAGATAAACCTAAGGAAAGATAACACAGAACATTCCAGTTATATTTAAATTAGGGTTGTCAATGTTAACGTGATTAATTGAAAAAGTTTAAGACTTCAATATTACATAATGCAGATTCATGCATTATGAATCTGCATTCATAATGCAGATTCATAATACATTGCTATGAAATGGCAAACTGGGGAAATGATTAGCAACCAATGAGAATGACAAAAAAAGAAAACACACAAAGAAAATCATTCATTTGCTAATTCATAACCTCATTTCATAGCCAAATGCTGCCATGTTGTCTCCTTCTACTTCTATTCTGTAAAAAGGTATGAAAAGGCTCTTGTATTTACTAATTACTTAAGTTTGTTTTGGTCTCACTTTCATATCTTTTAATCTATCTATTAAACCAAGGCTGAATTTAAAGGTAAACACACCTTCTTCACAGCTCCCAGGCCAATCAGCTTTATCTTGCGCACTTCTGCTTCAATCTGTGAACACTGGAGCCAGGGGCTACAGTTCTTCATGACCGGCAGTTTAAAGTGTTGAGGGAGACAGCCAGAGTGTGTGTTCACCAGCTGCTCCTCCGACTGATACACAGCATCCAGGTACAGGTATATCAAGGCACTGCTGAGCATCAAAGCAGCAAGGCATCCCATCACAACAGGAAACACAAGGGAGTTAATGCTGCTTCCGTGGTGACCCATGCTACTCTGCAGGTAAAAGATAAAGCAACATATTATTGCACACAAAAAGTGAGTAAGAAATATAAAATTTGCAGATGATCAAATAATTATCATCCTCACTGTATATAACATCAGCATCATAATATCCTGGGTGACGGAATCCAAAGATACATTTGTGTTTGCAGTGCAACTTACTAAAGGACATTTAACCAAATATTATTGAATGTGTATGTATTTAAATATTTGTGTATTAATTTTGATCCTGTCCAGATTTGAGGCAATCTAGAATAAACTTCATAGAACGTCACATTTTGTTTTCATAATTCCATTCAAAAATGTGTGCAAACCATTAAAAGCTCTAAATTACTATGAAATAAAATTGAGACTTTTCCAAAGGCTTTTCTATAATATAATATATATAGTCAATAATATAAATTTAAGAAATATAAAATACTTCTGTACAGGAAAAGGTTCAGTACATCAATTCAAAAACCTGGAACTCATTCAACTTTTCACTAATTTTTCTGTTTATCTAGATGATTATGGCTTACAGCAAATGAAAACATTTTGAAAATGAAATATTTTTTATTGTTTTGAGGTTCTCAGAAATTTGGAATATTTCTTGAGTCTAAGTTGCCCCCGGGCCACACTTTGGACACCCTAGACTGAACCAAACTTCTCATCCCCATAAAACGCTCCAGTAAACAACATGACCATGGCTGTCAGATCATGTCTGTTTGTTACAGTGTAACAATGAGCAAAAAGAATTAAAAACATGCCAGTTTCTCTTACTGTGGCACCGTTCATTATCACAGCATGCTATTGTAAACATGTCTAGCAAAGCACAAAATGCTTAATGTGCTAAAAACCGAGAATATTGTGTTATTTCTCTACACTCCGTTTATCAGGCATTGGCGCAGCCACCAAGTCTCTTTCAAATCCAGCTTCTATCACAGAATCTCACCAGCTGATTCTGAACACCGGTTTTTTATATACATACCTTCTAATTTGACAGTTCAGCGTCTTCATTTTCCATTTGCTTCTTCTTCTTTTAGTTGAAATTTATTGGCGGTTGGCAAGAAACGTTAAGTAAGCATTACCGCCACCAACTGATAAGGAGTTTGGACCTTTCCATTCTTCTTCTTTCCATTCTGCTTCTTCTTCCTCGAAATTTATTAACGCAGCTTGCAACTGCAGAGCTGCATTACTGCCATCTGGTGGATTAATCGATTTAATCTATTTTTTTTACTTTTAAATATCAAGTATTTTATTCCTGTTTCTGCAGTTTTTCTGTTATTGTTCAGTCTCCTTTGACATGACATAAACAACTGACATTTTGTACCTCGGACTGTTCTCAACTCATTGGCTATAAACTAGACTCGCTTATCTTGCAAAACAGCTTGAGGTTACGTTTGATGTGAATTTTGTAATTCCATGCGTCAATGTATTTTTTGGAATTATATATACACAAAGTAATGCATGAGCGGGGATGGCAAATAATAAATTAATTCCAATTTTTTTTTCTTTTTATTTCTGAAAGATTAAACAGAGATCTGCAGCTTATGGAAGAGGTTTTTGGCAAAGCAACTCTTCGTCATGCTCTTAATAAATTTGGGCTTTCTAAAATAGAGGCAAGAAGAAAGTCGATATTTAAAGCAAACCACAGGAGGTCCTGTGAGGGAAACAGCAAACCTGGAATGAGAAGCCCTGTTCAGCCAAAATGGAACTTTCTTTTCAGGCTGCATGCAAAACGTTGCAGCCCAAAGAAAAACACGTCTCTGTCTGTGAAACATGATGGGAGCAGCAGAATGCTGTGGAACGTTGCACAAGAACTGGAGAAGTAGGTTCCTGTAGGTTGACTGTACAATGATCTTCAACATACAACCATAATTACAATGAACTGGTTTAGGTTAAATCATATTCTTTTGAATTATTATCTTTATAGTTCATATTATTATTGTTGTTATTATCAGATTCAATTTTTCATACTTCTGTCCTACTTCTCCTTAATATGTCCTGCTGTAACAACTGATTTTGTCCACTCTGGGATTAAAAAATGACTATTCTATTCTATTCTATTCTATTCTATTCTATTCTATTCTATACTATGTTAGAATGGGTCAGCAATGGTACCATCCAATCTGACTGAGCATGGACTATTTTAGGACGGAAGAAACAGTCACTAAATGTTGTTTGTAATGTAAAAAAACAAACAAACAAACAAAAAACATAAAAATGTTAAAGTTACAGGTTTTCATGTCAGTGCTGTCAGTTTAATGCACTGGCATCCTTTGAATGACGCCAGTGCATTAAAAGGAATTTAATGTGGTTAGTTAAAGAAAGCATCGGCTTTTAATGCAGAACATAAATATATTTAAAAAGCATAGGAAGAAAAACAAACATTCATAATTGGTATTATGATAGTTTTTTATGACAGTATTACTTATCTCATGAGCAGAACACTGAACATCAGTTTCCTATTGATTGATTTTACAGCTAAAAACGTCGGACGCGCTGACATAACGATCCAATAAGATTATACGTCACTTCGGCATCTACGCATGCTGTCTGTGCCTCCCATGGACTATTATGGTCAATCTATGGCTACTTGGTGCTTTTACTCTGAAAGGGGAAGTGCAGACGTGACTTCTTATCAATTAAAAAAAAAAAAAAAACGAAAAAAAAACCGAGAAAACAATCGTCATCTGGAAAGACGTGCTGCGACCACCAGCAGGTATTGTATTCCGTTGATTGAAAATACTAGCCGTATCTTTGCGAATTGTCGTCTCTTGTTTGGTCGCAGTTTAATAGAAGTCGGTTACAATATAGACAACCACCTTTAGCCTACGGAGCTCATAGATATTACTGTTTAAAACCGTATTAGCCACATTAGCTAACAATGTTAGAGCATCTCTACAGCGAAGGTGTATCGTTCCAGCACTTATTAGCTACAGTGAGCTCTATTTTAGCCATTTTGACCAGGTGTAACACGCCGGTAGTCGGAAAACATAATGGTGATATGTTTTCGTCTGATTCAGGCTCTCCGTCGATGTTTTAACTATCCTATAGTTCGAAATGATTTGAACCAAACATATTTTAGCACGCCAAATAAAAACGCCACCAAATGAAAACGTCAAGTTCCTACATGCTTATTGTAAAAACTCATATATTTAACACATTTATTATCTCTGCTTGGCCTTAACCAGCTGTCGCCTCAAACCAAAGAAGTCGTGTTTACCACATCAGTGAAAATTTAAAATGATTCTAAAGTCGTTCTTGAGAGTCTACACAGTCGTAGAAATGTTCATATTAACACTGCGTATAGATTTAATGTGGTTGACGGTTTATTGCGTACTCCGTGTGTGGGAAGAGTCTCGTTTCCATAGTTTCCTTTTTGCTCTCAGAGGGTTGTTATGTTAGCGCAGAGCTGACCTTCAGCCTTCTTTCCTCAGTTGGATCCACCATGCTCTGTCAACAGCGATGAGTCATCAGGAAAGCAGAGCATTTCAATGAGTTTTAACACTGAAAAGCATCCTCTAAATTTAAAGTTCAATGATACCAACAGATGCTTGCACTCTCCGACGCAGAGGAGAATATCACTGAGCTTTGCAGTAGCTGTAACTAGTTATGTTCCCCACATTTTCCGTAGTTATATGTTGAAACAAACAATTTATTTATTTTATTAGTCCCACAAGTGGAGAATTTAAGCTGTCATGACAGAACAAAAGAGTAACAGAAATAAAACAATGGTACAGAGTAGAACCATACAAGCTAAAATGGAAACATAAATATGAAAATATCAATATAAATATATAAAAGATACATGTATAAAAATATATGCACACAAGTTTACATTTACAAAAGCGCAGCTGCATGCACACACACATGCATATACGTACACATACATACATTCATATATACACATGCACCCACAGGGAACAGTATGTTCATATCACACTCATAGAAATATTGCACATCAACAGAAAACTACCAAGTCTATAGAAGAAATGTGTTTGTCAGCCTGTTGTGTGAATGATCAGCTGCAAAGAATGTTGTAGAGTCTGACAGCAGTAGGAAGGAAAGACCTTCTGAAGGAGCTGCTCAGTGCTGTCACATTCCCTGCATGGGCTGGGTGATGTTGTCCAGCAGGGATGACGGCTTATCTGCCATTCTTCTTTCACACTCCACCTCCACTGGGTCCAGAGGGCATCCTGGAACAGAGCATGTCATCCAGATCAGCCTGTTCAGTCTCTTTCTGTCCCCAGGAGACTGCACCTTTGCAGTGGAGAATGCACCATCTCTTTGGTTTCTCCTCTGTTTGTCTGGAGGTAGTTCTGCTTGCACCACTTCACAGTCATTAGTCAGTTCTCCATAGTCCTTGTGGTCCCCATCTGTGATGAGGCAGCTGTTGTGCTCTGTAAAAAGCAGTTTGTGGAATTGTCAGAACCGTTCCCTGTGGTGCTCCAGTACTGTCTGAAACACAGCCCTGACCTCGGTTTGTGAGGTAGTCCAGGATCCATGAGGCAAACTCATGGTCCACTCCTTTCTTCTCCAGCTTGTCTCTGAGTTGTGGGTCAGATGGTGTTGAAGTAACTGGAGAAACTGATAAAACATGATTCTCACAGAGCTGCTGACAGTGTCCAGGATTAGAGAGAGCATCATCCACCCTAATGCCTGAGGGATTAATAGAAAACTTTCAAATGACACCAAGGTCATATGTGCAGGTTAAAAACGAAGTTTGCTGCAATAATTTTGCAGCAAAGCTGAATTTTTGAACCTTAATTTTCATTAAAATCTGTGAAAAGGTTTGAACTCAGCATCAGCAAAACAAGACTTGATGTTCAAAAAAATGTTTCAAGTATTGGGATGAAATGATTATTATCTGCCTTTATAATGGTTACAAGAAATGGTGGTTGGATGAAATGTTGTTTAGTCAGAGGCCATGTTTGTAACTGTAGAATTTTAAGGAACAGACATTCCTTAAAATGTCTATTTCAGAAGAAACAGTGTAGCATGTTTTGTTTGTAGCGTGTTCAGGAACTCAGCATTGTGTGTTTTAGTTATCCTTATGGTTTTCCCATTTGCAGCCTGGTAGTGAACGGCAGAGTGAAACCTGTAGGTGTGATGGGACTCCTAGTGGTCAGTTTGGTGGTAGCGTTCCTCCATCACAGTCACAGTGTGGAACTGCAGCCCTCCCTGTATGGGTCAAAGAGGTAAGGAAGACCTTAAATTCAACTCGGAACCTTTTTTTCACTAAAAGATTCTAGCTTAAATATCTACATGCCGTTTATATTGACTGAGGTTTAAATTCTGGGTTTCCTGCTGAATGTACTCCCAGTAATAACAAACAGAACAGATCTGCTTTAAATAAATAAAGGAGGAGTGTATATGTTAGTAATGGAGTGTATGTTGTTGTCATTCCAAGGGTTTGGGAAAATGTCTTAAATCCCAGTGACTGTGTGTCCAGAGTCAGGCCGCCGCAGCTCTTTAACTCTCAGAATTTCACAGTGGATCTAAGAATGCCTGGGGTTTTACCAACTGAGGTGAGTCTTTTATTTTTTTACTACCCTAAATCTACTTCTAATTTAAGAAAATTATGGTAAGTTTCTGGTTTACCTTCAAATTAATGTTATGCAGAACATTTGTGTTTGATTGAAATAAAGTGATGAGCCTCATCCTCTTATTGTTTCAGTCGGACACTTACCTGTGCATGGCCTTTCCTGTGCCAACTAGTCGTGATTCATATATTGGTGAGCAAGTCTTCACTTAATGAAATAGCTGTTTTAAATAAACAGATGTTTGGTAACGCCATGCTTTTATTCACCATGAGAAAACAACATGGTCTGTTTGAATTAAATATAAAAATTAAAACACAAAAATTGTTTGACTTAAATTATAAAAATATGATTTTTACATATTTGTTAAAATTGACAATGCAATATGAGATGGATAATCTTTGCCTCCTCAATATGGTCTTACAGCAATCTGCAGAAATACACGGCTTCCTGTCAGAAACAACCAATCAGAGCTAGGGGGAGGGTCTTAGCACTGTTAATCAGCCACCAATGGCAGTTTTCCTGCAATGTTAGGTTGTCTGCCTATCATTGGAACAGCTGGAACTTATGAGCGCTGTGCAGAAGAGGGTGCAAGCAGCGCTTGTACAAGCATAATTGACAGCATTACGATTCTTCTCCTGGCTCTGATTGGTTGTCTCTGACTGGAAGCAGATGAAGGTTGGGCAACAGGGAAGAGGCAGGGGATCTCAGTTTTTTTTGTTTGTTTTTTTTAATTTAGATTATCTGTGTCATCTTATACTGTCAGGAATAGTGACAGTAATAATAGTTGTAAAATTCATATGGAAATGTTGAAAAATTGTTAAAACTCTGTTGATTTAGTTGAAAATGTTTCCATTAAGCACAGTGTGTTTCCTCTCTCAGTGGACTTCCTACCTCATGCCAGTATGGACACTGTTCACCACATGCTGCTGTTTGGCTGCCAGACTCCTGTCTCCACCAGCAGCTACTGGTAAGAACCCATGTCAAAATAACACAAAGAGAATCATTTTTACAAGCTGGAGCTCAGTTTTGAATGCTGTATTTCATCAAACTTTTGATCCATAATCTACATAATTTTTTTCTCATTATTTTTAAATCTTTTGATCAGTTAAAGCGTCCCATCATGATATGAGAGATTGCAGTTGAACTCCTGGTGGCGCATGTACAGTAGCTGGTTGGGGACAGGAGAGATGCTAAGAAAATATTTGTAAACCTCCCATCATTCTGTCATTTAGCAAATAGAAATAATTTTGCTGATCCTAAATTACCTAAAACAGTAAAAGCTTAGTTAGGTTTAATTTAAGACTATAAAAAAGGTTGTATGTCTTTTCATGGCATTGGTTTTCTTCCTTCTCTGCTCAGGGACTGTGGCAGTGTACAGGGAACTTGTGAAGACGAGTCTTCCATCATGTATGCCTGGGCTCGAAACGCTCCACCAACAAAATTACCTAAAGGTACGTCACACACTCAAGGTAAACAATTTGCATCGTTTCAAGTTATGTATTGTTTTAACAGGTATGAAAATTATTTTATTAGGAGAAACATTAACAAAAACAGTTTTAGGAAAGGTTCAGATGAATATAAATAGCTGCCGATAATATTCAGAATTCATTCTTTATTTAATGAATAGTTGGTTAGCTACATTCAGGCAGAAAAGAGAGAAGGTTTTGTGTCTGTTTTTCACTGATTTGTATTCCTCTTCTTCCATCAGATGTTGGCTTTAAAGTCGGAAGAAATTCAGGAATGTCTTACTTTGTGCTGCAGATACATTATGGAGATGTCAGTGCCTTCAGAGGTGAGTGTTTCTTAACCTTTCTATCAAACTCCCCAAACTTCTGAATAGATCCAAGTTGCTGCAATTTATTAGTTACTGCATAGAACAAAATGGGGAGAAAAGTTGTAGGCGGTTTCAGATTACCCTTTCTTCCTGTGATCTTTACGTTTTGCGATCAAGTGAAATGAATCCGGGTGTTGGTGTCATCCCATCAGTATTACACACCTGATCCACCTTCAGTTCAATTCAGAATACTTTGTTGAACTTTCTTCCTGTATTTCTTCACAAATTGAAAAATGACTAAATGTTTTTACTTTTTACTTTCTAAATATATTTTTTTTTTTATAATCTTTTTCTCGTGATAAAGAAACTCCCACACATATTGAAAAAACTGGTTGATAAGCTGTTGAGAAACAGACTGAACAACCTTGAACACATCTACAGACAGACATGCGTGAAAATATTCCAGCCAAGCAAAAGCATCCACCTTTCACTGCTCTGCAGCAGTAGAAAGTGTTGCTAACCAGCCCTTTAAGTAAGATGACAAAAAAGTCAAAAATAGCAAAAGCTATTTAGAAAAACTGTTAATGGAGGTTTGTTAAATAACTAAAATGCGATTTCAAGAGCAGTTATCTAAATTTCTTTTCAGTAACTGATAAGTTCTAGGTTTTTGGTCATTGCTCTTAAATTAGAAAGTGTTAGCTTTGTTGAATTTCCAGTGAATGTTGTCAGCTTTAAATTGGATCCATATTTTTATGGAGCTACATTCAGACAGAAAAGGTACATTTTTCTCCAGAGCCCATATAAGCTAACTGAAGACTGATTAGTTGTTGGATTGTTGCTGAGCTCTGTCTGTCAGACAGTCAGCATTTCCAGTCACTTCCACATTGTGCCATTCTGAGCCAGAAAAATGCATATGGATTTTAGCAACAGTGCTTTAGCAGTTGAACGTTTTCTGGGCCATGAGCAGACCATGGCCATATAGGACTAGGAGACTGGATGATGTTAGTAACTGTATTAATTGTTTTTTCTCCTGTTTTCCAGACCATCACAGAGATTGCTCTGGACTAACCTTAAGAATGACATTAAAACCGTAAGTCCACTTACTGACACTGCAGTAGCATCCAGTCCAGATTACTGACTCTTCAATACATTCAGATAAATAATAAAATTGGATTTTTGTTTTCTTAAAGAAAAAGATGAAAAGACACTGCAACATTTTGGTTTAGCTGGGGGAAGTATGCCACATGCAGATAGTGAAGGTACTTTGAAGGCCATTTTTGAAGGATTAAGAAAGCAGAGTTATTTTTGGTGATTGTAGAGATAAAATGAAAACATCCCTTAAATTGCCAATTAAAAAGGATGTATCTGCCTGCAGTATCTGGGATAACAAACATAAAACACCTTCCACTAACGCTGTGTGTGAAATCGAGGAAGGTCTGGCCAGTTGGCTGGTTCTGCCTGTATGTCCATTTTACTGAGTTAAAATGGAGAAAGAAAGAGCTTCCTTTGTTCTTTGTTTGTCCATTAAAGGCAGCCCTTCATTGCGGGCATCTACCTGCTAATGTCTGTGGACACGGTCATCCTTCCAGGAAAAAAAGGTACATTTGTTCTTTGTGAAGCTTTAGGTTGGTAAACCTCAAAGTCTCTATATTATTCTCTGACTGGCTGTTGACTCATAAACTTTATCAAGTAGTGTAATCATGTGCAGCACTGTAATAGATGATGGCTTATCTGCTTATAGTTTCAGACCATATTATTAATCTGTGTAGCTCCAGTATAGCGGTGGTCATTTGTTGTGATAAATTTCTTGTCATAAGAATTTAGATTTACTGTAGTCATGATAGATTCCAAGTTAAAACTCTCCGAGACTGACTGTATTGTTAGTATTACTGTTTTCTCGACTGATGAAATGTAGTTGCTGTGAGCAGTTTAGTGATAAAAATCATTCTTCTTTGTGACTGATGCACCAAAAAACATAATACTAACAGAATGTTTTTCAAGAGCTAGCCAGCAGCAGTTAGCAAACATCTGGTGGAACTGTGCATCAGCTGAGGTCATGATAGGAGCTGCTTCTAAATGCTGGTAGTAGAGTTTCCTTCTACTCAAATTCTTTAGAACCCGCTAATTATTAATCAACCTAACAAGTATTACCTTTTCAAAAATCAGAGAGAAGCTGAAGCTCTTTTTGTTTCACACTTTTTTCCACCAAATCTGTTCCAGTTCTCAGCTGGTGCTGGAGCTTCTTAGCCATTGTTCCTTGTGTTGCTACTGAGACAAACTCCAGCCGCAGCCCAGAAAACTGGCTTCAGATCCAGTACAGGAAAGAGGAGACCTTATGCTTCAACGATTTGAAAATGTCAGATTAACATCAGAATAACAGAATGTCACTAATTTTCCTGCAGTTTATTCTGAAATCACCTGTCATCTTTTTTCAGCTGCATTCACAGCTGATAAAAGCTGATCAGGATTGTGAAGCATTCACAAGCAGAGATTATTTAAAACGGAACTAATGACCTTTTGAGCTATTGGTAGGGATGCTGGGATTGGTCATATTTTTATTTATTTATTTTTTTTGAGTGAGTAAATTGTCTCCAATCGCTACAATCTATAACAAGAACACAATCTGGTTCCGTTTCTCCACAGTAAACAGTAAAAGGTTTTACTGAATTCATATACTGAATTAGATGTTGGCAAATGTCAGCATAAAGCTGGCAGTAAGATGTGACACATTTGTGCAGACAAACAGAAAAAGGAAGCAGCAGAAAGCAGGTTGATCATGCAGATGCAGTGTGTTGCTGTGTGAGTGTGTGATGATAAGACGTTCCACATGGGGAACTATGACAATGAGTTTTTTATGAACTTTACTTTGAGCAAGTAATTTTTCAAAAGGGAACTTACTGTTCTAAGTAGCTACTAGTTATACTTCAGTAACTTAATTATGCAGTCAGATTTTGGCCCCACGTTAAATTTTAATAAGATCATCCAGAATGAGATCTGTAACTATAACAAGTAAAAATGGAGAGAGCTACATAAGTTATATTACCTCATTTAGGAGATAAAGCAAAAATGCATTGACAGAAAAAACAGTTATTTGTATTTTTTTTTTCTTTCTTTCAGTTACAAATGCGGATGTTGCCTGTGACTATGATTCCTACCCGATCTACCCATTTGCCTTCAGGACCCACACACACAGCCTCGGTGAGGAGTCGGGTCATTTACTGCTTCTGTGTCTCCTGGAGTTGCATCCTTAGTTCTTCATGGTCATTTCTTTCACAGGCAAAGTGGTCAGCGGTTACAGGATTCGTGATGGGAAATGGAGTCTGATTGGGAGACAGTCCCCTCAGTTACCACAGGTAGATAACCACTGTGACATCACTTCTATACAACTGTTGTTTTTCTGAGAGATTTCTAATTTTTCTCTCAAAAGTCACTGCTGTCTGTTTGGAAGATAGTTGACTGCAATTTTTCACATTTTTTGTCCATATAAAATCCCCTCTTTGAATGGTGCATTCATAAAAAGATGTCAGGATATTTTTATCAGACTCATATGTAACATGTGTTTCCATCTCCCATTAAGCACATAAGAAGAGCCAAAAGCCTTGAGTGACCATAAAAACATTTTTTGCAAAACTGAGGAAGGTATTTCAGATTTTGATGCTTCCATCAGCCTTATCTAGTGTGATACTTCAAAATGTGCATAAAAATACATTGATGGAACCATGGCTACTGTCTTCCATTCAGAGTAGAATATAAAAAACAATCTAAATCAGTTTGGGGTGAAAACAAAGACAGCAGTATTGTCTTCAGGTTGTCCGCTGCATGGAGGACAACCTGGTCCTCCAGTGTCTGTCCCATCTGAGGAATCCATTGATTAGCTCAACCTGAGGCAGACGGTCACATGGTGATGATGATGCACAGCAACGTTGCTGGTATTCAGAGCCTGAATGCGTTTAGTCAGTTTGTATGAGGACTGAGAGACAGAGCTGGTCCTCGGCTTTGATTCTGTTGTCCCAGTTACGCAACCTGAAAACACACACAGCCTGTGATGTTGGTGTGTCATCTTAAATGATGTGAAAGGTTCATGGTTGTGTGTTTATTATGGGACTATGATCAGGAAGAGGCTTTAATCTCCTTTAGGTTTTTTTACAGTCAAGTTATTATATTAAGTGTCTTTTTCTTTGACTTTTTACCACATTATTATTATTATTATCATCATCATTATCTATTATTAGAACATAGTTAAAACATTATCATCAAAATCTGTGTTTTTAATAATTCTGTATTGTTTATTTTAAATAAACATAACTGTTTCTTTATCTCCTAGTCGTAATGAATAGAAGTTCTATTTCTCATTTATGAATGTTTTTTCTAATTCATGCTGTTCTTTGCTCATTGATGAATGTTTTCATTCCAGGCTTTCTATCCTGCTAACAAGGAAGTGACTGTGCAGTATGGTGACACCGTGGCTGCCAGATGTGTTTTTAGTGGGGAGGGCCGGATCTCCAAAACGTACATCGGGTGAGTTTCATAAATCACTGCCAAATATTGCTGATTAGATGGAATCCAAACACACATTTGAATAATTTATACGATTATTCAAATAATCTTACTATATTTAAAATTTTCATTGGACTTTTTCAAAGGTTTAGAAAATAGAGCGATGCATATTTCGTCAATTAAACTTCATTTGAACTTCTTATTTCTCTTCCCACCTTTTGTAGTTTTTGTGCCCACAAATAGCTTGTGAAGCATTGTCAGTTTCCATGCCAACCATCAGGCTCACAATACCTATATATGATGCAGACTGAAGTGGCTTTAAGGTAGCACCACTAATCAGTGCTGCTTGTGGCTTTAATTATCGTCATGCTTTTTTTCTGCAGGGGTACTTCAAATGATGAAATGTGCAACTTCTATATGATGTACTACATGGACAGCAAACATGCCGTTCCCTTCATGAGCTGCATGGAGACGGGCTCTAAAGAACTCTTTCAACATATTCCAGCAGAGGCAAATGTTCCCATTGCTGTGAGTCCAGGTCACATGCACGCCATGATGCCAATGGGAAATGCTACAGGTACAAAGATCTACCTCATCTACGTCTGTCTCATAAACAGTCTCGCGCGTAGTGAGCAACATTGCCAATAAATATCCTGTATAAATATCACTGAACTTTTTGCCAGCCAAAGTAGTTAAAGCTTCTTCATCGTCCTGCTCAGGCTTCAGAGAGGGCTGTGTGTTTTAGTCTTGTGCTTTGTGTTACTTCATCCAGATGAGTGAGTCATCTTCAGCTCAGTGCTTCTTGAAGGTGACAGTACTGCAGTGTCATGTCCATACCATGCTGCTGCTTCGTCATTCTCCATGCGTAATAACGGCTTTTGGCTTGTGGTAAAGCAACAGTTCTACAGAAACTACTCACAGAAAAGCTCAGAGCCAAACAAACGCATAATAAACGAGTTTTTACAGCATCACAAGCAGTTAACTTGTCAATTTATCCACGTATTTTCTTTATCAACTCTCCTATATAGCACTGCAATTTTCGATTATTTTAGTAATCAATTATCATGATGGTTAATCAATTAATCGGGGAAAGAAAATTAGTAAATTCTAGAGTTTTTTCATTTAACCACTCAATCCTGTTTTTGTACATTATTAGGAATACATTAAAAAAGCAATTAGGCACATAATTAAAAAAATAAAAAAAATTGGCTGCCTAAAGTGAAAAACAGCATTCCTTCAGTGAAAACTTGATCATTTCTAGAAAATAATGCATCTACAGATAAATTAACATGTAAAAGAATTCAGTCCTTCCTGCTCGACTTTAACATCAATACAGTGATCTGATCTGTTTATTACTTTTTTTAATTAACCAATTATTAATTGGATTGCAGAAAGGGCATAATGGGAGGCCTAAGTAAAACATATTTACAGACAAAGGTTTAATTTATCTTAAGTACAGACTGTTTTTATTGTTCATACAGTTTTGACTTAATTACTGCTCTGAACTTTATTATTTTAGTAAATGACCTTTTTTTAGTCTTTATACTCCAGTTAACGATTAATCGATTACTAAATCAGTCGACCGTTTTTTCAGTGATTCCTTCTACTTCCTTATTATTTTGTAAAAAATCCTCGTCATTTATTTACTGACAGGAAATAAATGATTTACTCTGAGTTTGTGTCCTTATGTGTAAAATGAGTGACAGCAAAACAGCTTGAATGAGGACAGATGAGAAGAGAGATGTAGAACTTAAACTTTCACTAACCTCTAGGCTCATTACAGACTATCATGCTTTACTTTGTGTGAAAGTGATTTAACGAAAGTGAGTCCATCAGGCGTTGTTGTGAATCCAGCATGAACTAAAAGCCAGATAATAGGCTTTCCAGTTAATTGTTGTCCATTAAAAATTATGTAATGTATGTGGGACTTTTTCTTTTTTTTAAATAATTGAGGGAGCTCTTGGGTTGATGAATACTTTAGAAAACTAAACACAGTCTTCCACAGCTTTCTCTGATGTAACCTGAAACCTTGTTTGGACAGGAAGAACCTGCAGCTGCAAAGATCTGCTTCTCTAGACTGAACGTAGTGTGAAGCGCTTAGAGGTCCTCTAAGGCCTGTATGCAAGTACAGGCCATTTCCCGTTTCTGTTTGCTGATGATACAGAGCAGTCTCCATGGTAACTGAACTGAAGTGAAGTAACTTGCAGGGCAGCAAGTGACAATTGTGAGAGGACAACATCCTGTTTCTTAATCTCTACAAGACTTGGAAAAAGTGCAGTCCAGTTTATTTGTGTCGCACATTTCAGCAACAAGGCTCTTCAAAGAGAGATGCAAAACTTTCACCGTCTGGCGATTAGATTCAGTAATGATTCTTAATTCAGAAACCATTATTTCTATCCAAACGATCTAGAGATTCTGTTTAAGTTACGGAACAAAAGGAAAAGACATTGTAATCAGAACATTCATTAAACCATTCCCATACTGGATCAAATTCAGATAGGTTATATTTAAACAGAAATAGCTTCGTGCATAAAATTCTGTAATATAAAGCATGACTTTATAACTGTCTTTAAGTATCAGGTCTGAGTCCAAAAAATACAAAAATATATATAAATAACTCCAAAAAAGTACAAAGGTTTTAATAAAGGTGGCTGGTTACAAATCGCAGAGATGTTTAACATAAAGTAATTTTGAATAGAATTGTCTTTATTGATTCATTTAGTTGTTTTTCATCCCAAAGTTGCATCTGATTCTTTTTATTTTTTCATTTCTCAATCAAGACGACAAACAGTCGATGAATGGCAACAAAGCAGAGCCGGTTCTGGATCAGGGTGAGTTGAAAGGGAATCAAATGTGAACTATGTCCATAACACTACATGACCAGCTCATAGGTAATAAAACAGATGCTGAAATATAAAAAATAAAAATAAAAAAGATTAGTGGAAGTAGCAGCATGTTATGTAGTATAATGTTGAACCATAGTCTTAATTTCAACTATATAAATAGCAAAGTGAAATTGTGGGCTAATTGCTACTGATATCATCCTTGTTGTATTTAACAATATTCCATCTGCATATTTTTTGATTTTTGAATTTTTTTTTTCCTGTAAGATACTACGATAAACCAGACTGCACTGAATAATGACTTCATATGCCCATCTGATATGATTCACTAAACAATGAAATAAAAGGCTGACTGTACTGTAGTGACTGTGAGCGAGGCCAGCTGGAAAGGTTGACTGGATTCTAGTAAAAAGTTATTGTTTCCCAGTTAGCTTTGTGAAAATAAACATTTATGAGGAAGAACAGTGGAGAATTCTTCAGCTCATATGGAAATGTGTGTGCGTGCGTGTGTGTGTGTGTATTCATGGTGTGGTTGTAGATTCTCATTTGGAGCAGGTGTCAGCATGGCCACAGAGTTCTCTTCAGCTGGGCCAGGTGTCAGGACTCGCCCTGGACTCTGATTCCAACCTGGTCATTTTTCACAGAGGCGACCACCACTGGGGGGCAGAGTGGGTTACTTTCACTTTTCACATAGTTATGTTATTAACAAATTATTAATAAATGTTATCTAAGCACTTTAATGTCTGTTGTTTTCATCAAAACCGTTACTACTAAGAAATTATTTGGAGATCTCACATGCAGCTTTTTCGTCTCCAGTTTTTGTATATTCATTTGAGCTTCATTGGCAGGTCTGTAACAGCACCTAAATGCAACAACAACTTTACTTTGGTGTAGATTTGATCATTTCTAGCAAAGTATTCATCTGCAGCTAAGAAATCCTTCTAACATCAACATGTGAGACGCCCAGCCCTTTCTGCTCAACTTAAAGGGGCAGTATTATGTCAAATAGACTTTTTAGATCTTTAAATCATG
>NW_006800246.1:82245-104812 GCF_000485575.1 Poecilia formosa | reverse complement strand
TTAACAAAAAACTTACTTGAATAAAATCTAAACAACATAAAGCCAAAGTGGAAATAAATACTGGATTCAACCAAAAGAGTGCAGATTATAAAGTCTGTATACTATATTGCCCTTCAGTAATCACTAGATTTAGATAAAGAAGATGGGCACATCCGACTTCCTGATGCAATAATTCACATTACACAATTTTTTGCCCCTATTTTCCCCTTAAGACAATCTTGGATCGGTGGCCGATCTGAGATTGTCCCTGGTGATTTCATAACCGATCATCCTGCAGTGTGTTATGGCCACTCCGATCTAAATCAGGGATTTTCCCCGACTGGGAGCCGACAGTTGGCCGACAACTCGTGTAGTGTGAGCTGGACATTGCACTAAGGAAATGAGGAAGGGAGGGTCAGTGGAGAGCACCGGAGTTGAACCTTTTTTCATTCAGTGTCATCAAGAGAAAGAAAAAAGGCAGGAAAAGACGCTAAAGCCGATAATTAAAATGAGGTCGATAGGTTTAATTTATTGTGCGATTAATTGATTTATCGTTTATCGCGACAGGCCTAGTTACATGTGCTATAGATTGATCCTGAACTCCAGCAGGAGGTAACTCCCCTGTTCCTCCCCGTCAGGTAAAGCAGTGGGAACTCTGAACCTGGGGAAATTCTTTGCGTCTCACAAAGGTTACAGTCGCCAGGGCTTCGACCAGCTGAGCACTGAGGGCAGCGACCAGGACAGGAACGCGGAGGACAGCAGCGACTCGGACACAGAGGAGTACTCTGCTCCCCCTCCTCGCCCTCCTCCTCCTCAGTCCTCCTCTTAGGCAGTCTTTCCCTCCAAATACAGCTTAGATTTCTCACATGTGCTAATTCACTGTTTTTGTAACCGTTGTCAGCTGCCAATATTGCTATTTAATGTATATATTTAAATGTGTTGTATATAAAATTCATTTTATTGTCATCTTGATAAAATCTTGGAGACAAAATGATTATATTTATATTTTTCTTTTATAAAAAATAGATTGCCTTTATGGAAAAATTATCAGCACAGTCCCCAAAAACAACTGTCCACTAATATCAGGTTCAGCCTTAAAAAGTCCAAGAAAATCTGCAAATGCATTATTATGTAGAAAGAAATATTCATGTAGTTTTTATTATTTATGTTTTTTTTATTGTATTTTCTTTTTGTTTCTTAGCTCTCACTTTTTAATCGTTTTCATAAAATCCTGCAGCCCTGTGACTGTAGTGCCTACAGTACCACTAGGTGGGGCTGTTGTCAGCCAGGTTTGTCTCCTGCAGCTCCTGTCGGATTATTAAACATGGCTGATGCTCAGTCTGAATGTTGGCTCAGATTAAACCCTACAGTGTTTCAGTGTCAGCTTAGGGATGAGATGAATCAGGATTTCAGAGCAGAATCCTGACATCTGTTGCTGCAGTTCTTATTATAGATGTCTTTTGATGTTCTTTATGACATTTCAGCATCATCATTGTATTTGGTCGACTATCATTTCTCTTGTAATTCTGTGCCTTCTGCTGGTTTGTTTTCTTCAAGGCAAATAGCCCAGATCATCTTGTAGTTTGGCATGGCTGACTATTTAACATGTGGGGAGTAGGCTTCATGCTGCTGCAGCTTTCTGCTTGTTGTCAAAGGCTGATCTGAACCCACTGTGCTTTTTTTTTTCTTTTTTTTTTTTTTTTTCTGTCCAGCGAATGGAAACTAAACTATTTCCTCTGTTCACCTCCAGAGTTTACTAAAAGCAGCACATTTATCCAGAACTGTATTCAGAACAGCATGGAAAGAGAATTTATTTTCCATTTAACTGCTGTTTAGATATTTTATTACAGCAGAATTCAAGTGAATGATTTAGTAAATTGCATCTTTAAAAAATAAAAATAAAAAAAAATTAATGATTTAAGTCACTTTATGTAATGTCAGGTTTTACGTTAGTGGATCAGTTTTTCGGTTGTCATTTTTTAAAATCGTATTCCATGTTTTCTGCCGTTGCTCATAGTTTGCTATGGAGCTTGAGAGGCTTTCCTGACCGCATGCCATAGATATTTAGCTACGCTGTCACATGTGGCCTACCTTATATTAGCTGTGGCACCGGTTTAAGTACAAGAGTACTATTTTCAGTAACTATTGTATTTGTGTAATAAAGTGTCTGCAAAGCATCACTTTGTTGTGAATTTTTTTTGTCTAATTGACCTTTGACATATTCATTACATTTCCTGAAATGCTAATATTTAAACACTCATAGCTAAAAGGAACAACAAAGACTGAGGACACTAAAAAGAAACTCCACATTTTATTTTTCACATGACCTTATTTACATGTATACATGCATCAGCATTAATGTAAACACTGGCATCAATACGGATTCAAGTGCAGCAAGAGGAGAAAACTTGGTTTTCTTTTCACATATGCACCATTTTTCATTGTTTTTGTGCCACTTGGATAATGTCACAGAATTACTGTACTCTGAAAATATTCACAACAGAAACAAAGACATCTGTTTATCTATCATGGTATTAATGCAAAACTGAAATAACCGCAGAAAGAGATTTTAGGTCAGTTTTTGTTTCTTCCAAACATAATGGTGTAACAGCATATTAGGGCTGTTGAAGACAGAAAAAAACTTCTGCCAAAAAACATTGTTTTCTAGAAAATGTCTGAAAATGAATTTCACAATTCCTGAGGTTTTTGGCAGAAATTTACTTTTTGTTTTTCTACATAAAATGGCACCAATACGTCATCGTAGATAGACGGTGTATTCCAACCAAACAGGATCAACCTGTCAGCAGTGTGAGAGGAAATGAAGTCAGTAGGTATTGGGGGACAGGATAAACAAAACAACTGTCACAAATGCAAAAGAATACCTGCTGGGGTTCAAAATATTAGAGTGAAATCATGCAGAGCAAATTTGACTAAATGAATAAATAAAAATACATAGTAAGGACAGGCTTATTTTAAACTTGCTATAGAGGTTGCATGGTGATGCAGATGTTTGCTCTATGTGGTGTTTGCATGCTCTCGCTGTGTGTGTTTGTGTGTGGAGGTTACGTAAGCTCACTGACTTCCTCCCTCCTGTTAGGTTAATTGGTCTCTAAATGGCTTTGAGGCGCATGTGAATGTGTGCGTGCGTGACCTCTGCTGCCCTGCGGCAGTGCAGCTATCTGTCCAGAGAGCAGCAGACCTGTGGTAAATTAACTACAGGATATTAGCAGCGTTGGAGCATCAAACCCCTTATACTTTACTTGGGAGAAGCTATTTAGGGGAAGTAGTTTGAAATTTTACAGAAGAGTTATGGATTCAACACTTTGGAATGACATAACCTTTATGAACTGTGTGATGCAGTGAGCTTTAGTGCCATGTGCAGCTATGCTGCAGCTATACTGCAGCAGCATAGCTGCAGCATAGTCAGAAGAAACCCAAAAACAACATCCTCCTACTACTTCTTGTGGTCGTCTTCATTGTTTTTGTCAGTAGTAACAGCTGGTTGTTGATCACATGACTCGTGTGACATAAAAAAGTGTATAGGAAAATGTCCAGATAAAGTCACCTCTGACTGACAAAAAAATAAAAAATAAAAAAAAGGGTTTAGAATTGACATTTTTCAAACAGGCCATTTATGCTAGACAACCCTCCAATGAGGCTGAATTAAAACAATTCTGCAAAGAAGAGTGGGTCAAAACTCCTCCACAGTGATTTACAAGACTCATTGCTTGACACCTAAAACACTTGTTGCTGCCAAGGGTTGAACAACCACAAATTATGTTTAGGGAGAGATTACCTTTTTAAACCAATCTGCATTCCGTATTTAATCAGTTGTGTTTGATGATCTAAAACCTTTGTGACAAAAAGCAAAAGGAAACCTATAAGACGGCAAATACTTGGTCACATCACTAGCAAAAGTGTAACAGCAGATTTTGCCGAGTTGTAATTTACGACTCACGAATAATATGAAACTGAAACAACAACGATCTTGCAACATAAGGTTTCTATGTTCTTTGTATACATTTCTGCGACTCTTGAGTTTGTATTAGTTTGGTCCTGTAATCCTGACATGTTTCACCCAGTTTGGAAAAATCAAAGAACTCCCAACAAGTATAACGGAAGATACACAGACTATTTCATTAAACTCATATATTTGTATTACACGTTACCATAGTAATCTGTAGTTATTTACAGCACAGACTGCAGACTGTAGTAATGACCTAGGATGTGGAACATAATCATGTTAAATGTCATGTTCTTGTTAGCTGTTTGTGGACATTTCAATAATATTACAGTGTATTGGATGGGTCTGTATTAGGAACTGTTTGGAGTGTGTAACTGGACCTGAATTGGGATTTCCAATTAGATTTTTCTCTTTGAGATGACGTGATGTGAATTAATACTGTATAATTAATCTGAACTGGTTTGAAAAATAGAACTTTGTAGAAAATTCAGTGCAACATCAGTATGACCAAGGCAGCAGCTAAAGGCTTTATACAGAGTTCTGCTGTGCATGACATGCATAACATGTCCGACGTTCTGACCATCGTTTTAAACAGCATCAGAACATGCAGACTAAAAACAGAACTGTTTTAAGCCCCCCTACTTCCATCACATTTAGTTTCTGGGTGATTTTTATTAAATAAATAAAAACTTCAGTGTGGTGTTGAGAGTCCAGACCCTTTCTGACTCAGGTTCCAGTGCCTTACAAAAGTATTTTCATCCGTTGCACCTTTTCCAATTTCTCACATTGGAACCAGAAATTTCATTGGGATTCGTAACAAGAAGAAATAAAGCATTACGGTCAAGTGGAAGGAAAATTATACAAGACGTTTTCATATTTTTAAGATGAAACGTCTTAAAAATATGTCACACATTTATATTCAACTTCCCTGAGTTAATTCATAGAGCACTTTTCTGGAGTTCATCTCTGCCTGTTCACTCTGTCTGGACTGAGAGTTTTGCTCAAACTTAAAATTGGCAACAGAGCTTGTAGAAATAGAACCTACAGGTAATTGCTGTAGTGCTTCCAGTGGATTCAGATCCTGACTTTGACTCAGCCATTGAAACACACAAATATGATTTGATCTAGTCCAATCCTTCATTTGA
Source organism: Poecilia formosa (assembly GCF_000485575.1). Lineage (NCBI taxonomy): Eukaryota > Metazoa > Chordata > Actinopteri > Cyprinodontiformes > Poeciliidae > Poecilia > Poecilia formosa. The sequence goes on along the minus strand of NW_006800246.1, from coordinate 99,724 downwards.
ACGTTGTCCTGCTGGAAGGTGAGTCAGTGCCTCAGTTTCAAGGCATGTTTGTAGAAAACACGTTTTCTTCCAGGACTGTTCTGGACTCAGCTTCATCCACCTTCCAACTAACTTCTCTGGCTCTGTTAAAGTAAAGCAACCCGTGTGTTTACCACACCACCTTCCTGCTGTCTCCTCTCCATGACTTTTGGTAAAATGCAGACAGAACTTATGATTTTCTTTCAACACCAGCTTCCTTCTTCTGACTCCTCCACGAAGGCTGACGGGTTTGAATACTTTTGCAAGGCACTGTACACAAATTAACATCAGCATATGGGTAAAAATCTACTATATTTAACGGAGACAAAACAACTGATGACGTCAAACTTTAGTGAAGTTGTCCACTAATTCCCACGCCATGAGAAGGGCTGCAGAGATCGGAGGCGCTGCCGGACGTTTCCCTCGGGCAGGGATCGGAGCGTCCCAGTGTCACAAGGAAAACAAGTTAAGCCAGAGATTTAAGTCATAGGTCCAGTACAGTACATGCTGTTATCCATTACCGTAGGTGCAGAGCCAGAGGACTGTGACGCTGCACACACACACAGTCCACATAAGTAGCGGTTGGTAGAAAACTAGCCTTAAGGCTCCGCCATAAACAACGTTTATGGGATTAGGAAGCATCGGCCACCACACGGAGGCTGTGCCTTGTGATGTGTCAGAGTGCCCAGCTCATCCTGCAGCGCTCCGATCAGATCGAACTCCCTCCACCCAGCAGCCAGCGGTCAGATGAGTCGCTCCTCTGGTGGGACCTTCAGCATGCTGTCCATCTCCAGCCGGGCTCCGGCCAGCTCCTGAGCGCTGGGACTGTAAGCCCCCTCTGACTGGCGCTTCTTCCTGGCTGTGAGCAGCATGAAGGTGGCGCCGATGATCAGGACCACCACACAGAGGCAGAGCAGCGGGATAACCACCATCAGCCATGGGATTCCCTGTTTATGGGCCTCCTTCTGCAAACACAAAGGGAAAACAAACACTAGCAATAATGCTGGGGCTTCATTCATTTTTTTTTATTTTTTTTTTAGCTGCAGTCTTTGGCTTACACACATCCCAGATATCCATACACCCAGAAAACATGAGAACAAGACCAAAGGAGGAAACGTACGTTGACGTCACAGAGCGGGCCGCTGTACCCCGCAGGGCATTCACACACAAACATGTTGAAGCGATCCAAACAGGAGCCGCCATTCCGACAAGGGTTGGAGTTACATTCATCAATCTCCAGTTCACACCTAAAGAAAAGAGGAAATGATGTCATTACAGGCAGTGATGGCCAGGCCTGGGCCCCGGGGCCCACCGTCCTGGGTGGCATACTGAGGAGCAGATTCCATCATCAGAATCTGCAGAAGGAGGATTCACAGACTTTACATGCCACCCCCTAAAGTTAACTCCTGGCTGGAAACCCCTTTTACTAATCCACAGACAAAGTAACAAAACATGAAGAATTATTATAGGTCAATAATACTAGTACCAAAGCATCAGTTCCACTGGCAGACTTTTTCACATAAAACAGAAAAAACATATAAATTTATATATATATTCAAGCATTATTGAGTGTATTTATCTTGCTGAAAACTTACTTTTAATTTAATTTTGTCTTATTTCATGTACTAAAATATTTGAACTAGAAACTAGACAAAAGTACTTGGGAATATTTTGTGTTTTTGTTGTGTGAAAAGCAGTTTGTTCTTCATATTTACTCTAGAATTGAGCTTTGGTCTGCTTGAAACAGATAACTGATGGAAGTGTTTTTGTGTGAAATCCATTTAAATCAGTGAAGCCAGTGGAGTTCCTGTACTGTAAATGGAGTTACTGTAAATAAGCATTTCCACCTGCCTCAGCATTAAGCGATACTTGTTTAATGTATTACATGTTAATCATGGTTTGTCTGATTTCATGCCACCAGATATGCTCATGACCACTATCCTGTCACAAATGCTAAGGCTAATTAGCATGGCTTTAGCATTCGTGATGACAGATAAGCAGTTTTTCTGTAACAGTAAGTTGTTTCTCTGCCATTAGCACATTGAGCAGCACATGAACGAGATGATTGGCAGCGCTAAAACCTCCTCCTGGCTGTGATTGGTTGTTTTTTCCAGGAGAGGATCATTTTTGCAGGCGGCAATAGCAGCTCAAGGAGCAGGTGGAAGAGCTTAGTTTAGCGATGAGGCAGTATTATCTGTCTCATCATATGGTGACAGTTTTAACAAATATAGAAAGAAACAAAAGACATTTTTGTAAAAGTTAAAAGCTACACACTGCAATTGTTCAGGTTATTTTACCTGCTGCCTGTGAAACCTGCCATGCATGTGCAGTTAGCTCCCCAGAGCCCATCTCTGCATATTCCATCATTTGCACATTGGACATCTGTGTCACATTGTAATGGAGGATAGTCCCACCTAAAAAGAACAAAAATGTTTTAAAAGGAATTTCAAAAGTAGATACTGGATCAATACTATACAATAGATGGGATGTAACATAGAAACAAGAATGAGCATAGCCAGCACTTACTGGCAGCGGGGGCCGCTGTAGTACGTGGGGCACACACAGGTGAACATGTTAACCCCATCCTGACAGGTTCCTCCATGTTCACAGGGATGAAGAGCACACTCGTCAATGTCTTCGTCACACAGCGTTCCGGTGTAACCGGGGTCACAGCGGCACTCATAGCCAGCCAGGTAGTCCTTGCAACTGCCGTAGACACAGGGCTGAGACACGCAGTCGTCCGTATCCGTCTCACACAGCTCTCCCTCCCAACCCGTGTCACACACACAACCAAATTTATTGAACAAGTCTTCACACGTGCCTCCGTTTAGACAGGGACCAGAATCGCAAACCGGTGCGCTGCTACAGCCCAGATGCACTTTGGGTTTCCCAACTATGTGAAACTGAGAGGGCTGTGGAGCTTTATGGTCATCTGCAAAGGGGAGATAAATCCCGCCAAGCCTCACTGCACCCAAACAGCCAGTGAAGCTGTCTGCAACAGCCAGCAAGGCTCCTTTTTTGTTGAGGAAGCTCAGACTTCCTGTGTGCTCCTGTTTGCTGGTGGCATCTGTGATTCCATCGACAGTGATGACCCAGGGGGAGGCTTTGCGCTTCCAGTCTGCCATGGAGACGTTGACGCGGTGCCAGTGTCCGTCAGTCACGTGACAGATTCCCTTAAGGGTCACCGACTTGACGCTGCTGTCCGTCTGGATCTCCACCCAGACTGAGGAGTCCAGGATGCCCACCACCAGCAGGTTGGAGCCCCAGGAGGCCCTCAGGAGCACAGCATTCTCTGATCGGGTCCGCAGCTCCATGTAGATGTCAGCAATGGGTCCAGCCAGGGAGCCTCCAGCACTGTACTGCACTGGGTTGCTCTCAAACGTGGCATTGTGCAAACCTAGCAGTGAACAAGGAGGAACCATTGCTATTGTTCAAGTGTTCATATGTTATTCATCAAATGACAAGTCATGCTGTGAACTTTCTCTTTCTCAAAGCGTACAAAAATACACCAGCTTTTTCTCTTCTGTTGCTTTTAATTCAAGGTAGTTAGCAAAGTCAAAGTTCACCAATGTCAGGTTTCCAGGCACATAGTGCCATTTTACAGCACAACCAAATAACTATGTTAACTCCAGTTATTCTAAAAATGCTATATATATTAAATATAGGTTAAAGGTGTTAGGATCTGTGTTTTCTGTGTAGTTTTTCTGTGTTAGTCCAGTTTCCCCTGTGAATCTGTCTTCCCTGTTGATTGCTCCCAGCTGTATCCCGTTCCCTGATTACCTTCCCTGTGTATTTAACCCCACCTGTTGTCTTTGTCTGTGTCGGATCCTCGTCGTGTCTCACGTCTGTGTCGGTTCCTGTGCTGCCAGTGATTCTCTGTTGTTCCTCCTGGTTTATCATTAAATTATCTCTTATCATCATGACTACCTGGGATTCCCGGCGTCTCTCTCACCGCTCTCCTCAACCACACATCATGACAAAAGGAAAGTTGACATCATAGTTCATCAGCTTCAAATAGGGCACCTGTCACTTTAAAAACTCCTGCTCTTTTTTAAACTCCTTCAGGAAGTCATCACAACATGGCTCCTCTATTAACCCTTTAACAAGGTTTTTTTTGTGTGTTTTTTTTATTTTATTTTTTACCAGCTTTGCACTTAGAAGTAGCTGCTACAGTGAGTTGAGCAGATGTTCAGTTCCACCTGGTGTTTGCTAATTGCTGCTGGCTAGTCTGAAGGAGCTGAGTGGGGAGCTGCAGGAAAGGGCTGCTCTGAGAGGTGGACGTTCAGAGGCCTGGTCCCTGCAGCTCTGGGGAGGAGCTGTGTCTCAAAGGCCGGGCTAGGTCCACCCAGGCATTTTGCACAACTGAATGGTTATATTATTTCTTTGCAACCCCAGCTGTCAAGGTCAAGGTCAAATTAATTTGTGCTTTACAAGGAAAAAACAAGCAAAATGCTGAAAGATATCAAAAGGTATGAGCATGAATAGAGGGTGGCTCTGATAAGTAGGAAAGAGCACGACCAAGCAATGATTTAAAAACAAAGAGTAAAATTTTAGTTTGGATCCTGAAATAGACAGGGAGCCAGTAAAGGGAACCCAACATGCTCCTTTCACTTTGTGCCACTCAGCAGACAAGCAGCAGCATTTTGTACTAACTGGAGTCGATGAATAGAAGACTTGTCATTGGCGTAGATTTCTTACATTCATATCCGTTAGGAAGGTCCACGCACAAGCCGCCATGGACGCAAGGATTGCTGATACACCAAACTCGTGTTTGGCAGTTCTTCCCTGTGTATTCCTCTGGACAAGAACAGGTGAAGTCATTGAAGGTGATGGTGCACTCCCCTCCATTCTGACAGGGTTTCGTCTGTAACAGGAAACACGGTGACTGACTTGGTTAGGTCAAACTATTACAGCACAAACAAGACAACTGTCAGAAATGGAGACATCTTGATGTTCCACAGGACTTCAGAAAGGACTTGGAGGGCAGTAGCCCAGGGCCCCAACTTTTGAGGGGGCACCAAAGATTTTTCTTTTCTTTCTGTTTTTTTGAATGCGTGTTTTACAAATATTGCACTTTGTATAAAACTCAATGGCCCAAATTAGATGAGTTGTATTCTGGATTTTTAGGAATATAAACAATATTCAAGTACTGGAAAATGAAGTTCTAATAGATTTCTTTGGGAACAACATGGAGGTATTGGCTAGACGATGTATTAAACCTACAATGCATCAAATCATATCTAATGATTTATAGGATTACCTATTAATGTACTGTAATTTGCTTTAGTAGAAGAATTTTCCTTGTTGTAACGGAAACCAAACCCGGCTCCAGCCCAGAGGCCAAAATCTTTGTCAATCCATTCCTAGGGTGTGTGTTTCTGTCCAGCCTGTGACTAACACAGTATTTCAGGAAAACAACTTCCTCCTGACTGTCAAACATGGTGGTGGTAGGGTTGACCACCACCATGGTCAATCAGTTACAATAAGCCATTTGGCTTATTGTAACTGATTGACTTCTATGTTGTCCCACCTTCAGCTCATAATCATGAACTAAATTAAAGCAAGTCCATTTCTGAAGGGCCAGAAAAACCAAAACCAAGCGAAAAGCAAAATAAAAGTTTTGATGTGGTCTAATCAAAGTCTGGAATTAATTTCATTGAGATTCCCATCTAATAAGAAAGAGCAAAATAAAGTGATGTTTCTCATGGAAAAATGTACAAAGATATTTCTTAGTCAATTACATCAACAAAGCAAAAACGGAAGGTCTGTCTTACCTTGCAGGCATCGTCGCTGATGCAGCCCTCCTTCCAATTTCCAGCTTCACTTGATACATAAACTATTTCATCAGGGCTGCTCCAGCCACCTGGATCCAAATGTGCATCGTCTAGACGAAAGTCCTGGAGGCAGCCTTTAAAATGCCCCCCCCACCCAGCAGTGTCCCAGCCTTCTGGGAGCCCTCCAACATAAGCCTTATCTCCGCTCTGGACAGCCACCTCAGGGATCTCTCCTATTCCGTAGTTAAGTCCTGCATGATCGAACATCACATGTGTGTGTTTGACTTCCACAGAGAGAAACTGCTTCTCCCCGGTGGTCACAAACACAGGAGCTGTCAGTGGGGAGCTGTCAGGCAGAGAGCTGAGGAAAACCCTCCCCATCCTCAGGTAGATGGAAAAGTAGGCCTCTCCCTCATCTTCTGCATGGGGTCTTCTCAGCTGGAACAGCAGCCCGTCCGGCTTCAGGGACTTCAGCAAAAACGACACGCTGAAGTTACTTCCATGGCTCTCTTCCAAATCATAGGAGCTAAAACTCGCTGTGTCCTCATGGCTGTAAGTCCATGAAGGATATTCTGTCAGGGGACAAAAAGAAGATTAGAGTTAAGATTTACCTGACCTTTCAGTAGTCAGAAAATAAGTAGTCAGATAAGATTTGAATGAATTAAAAAGCCAATGCTAATTTAAGCTAGCTAATTTAAAGTTAGCCCTTTGCTAATTAATGACTACATCTTTGAAAACAACAAACAACATAGCTCAACAAAATGGCAAACAAGTGTGTGTTGGTGTGTACTCAAAACATGTTCTAAATCTGTCTATGAAAATTGTGTAGTGTGTTAGGTAGCTGTAATGCTAAGAAAAACAGTCCAGTTTTTTTTTTTTTTTGTGTGGTTTTGAGAATATGTTAAGAGACAGATCCAGCATCAGCATTGGAACTTCTTTGACAGGAACAGACAGCACTCCAACTGCCACTGGTTGATATGTTTTCTTCCACCAACAAGGTGAAATCAACAAGAATTTAACTCCATACTAAAATAAAGTTAGTATATGAGAGCACTCCTACTGGTTATCTGCATACAAAGATTTACATACATGAGAGTTTTGTGGTAGTAGCATGGTAATTCTTAGGGTGTTTTCACACCTGATGGTCCAGTAGAGACTCAGTTCGATTGGTGGCCAAAACTGCAGTATTTGTTCCATTTTCAGCATGCGGTTCCCTTTTACACTGCACTGTGTCAAGCAGTCCAAACCTATTCAAAAACCTGTTTCTCCCATCAACCTGTGGGAGCACTGCACCAAGAACCACTGTAGGAAGTTTCCTTTACTCTGAAGAAGACACTGAGGGCTGGTGTGAATCCTGTTTGGTCCATTTTACTTGAACTCCAGTCCGTTTGCCTATGTTGCAACTTTATTTCCCAATCAAACCGAGTACCAGACTATCAGGTAACACCCTTATTCTCATACCTGGTACAGCTGGGTCCTTATTACCTCATATACACCAACTTTATTATGTGATCACTCAGAAATCAGCCTTAGTAAAGAAAAAATGTGCCAAGTTTGGGAAATTGGAGCATATAGTTACCTTCAGAGCAGCTCTCCCCATGGAAGGGACGGAAACAGTCACACTGGTAGCTAGTCCACAGATCCACACAATGGCCATGTCCATTACAGGGATCAGGTTTACACCACTCTGTCTTGGAACAACCTAACTCAAGATCCTGGTCCTCTGGAAGCGATTGGGGTAGGATAGGTTTCGAGTCAATCATAAGGTCTTCAATACATCCAAGGAATCCTGCACCACTTAAAGAGAGTTCCAAAAGGTCATTTGGTGCTCCCCCTATGTAAACATCAGTGAAGGCTTGAGAGGGCTGGAAAGGAGGTTCCCCATCATCACCATCTGTGACTGTGCATCCATCTCTGTTACAGTCAGGACCCTTTAGGGTCAAGAATAGACTTCCGTTATCCAAAAACACATGAACATCCCTCCAGTCTCCATCACTCACCGGGCCAACAAATGTAACATCCAATTCAGTCTCTTCAGAAAATGCTTTTGCATGAAGACCACCGTTAACAATCTCCAGGAAAAGATAGTTATCCAGATCTCCTCTGTAGAAGATCAACATATTAGGTAAGGTTGTCCGGAAGCGAAGCTGCAACCCCAAACCTTGGTGACCACGGTGCTCCACCTCCCTGCGGACTTTCTCTTTGAGAGTAATCTGGATATGAATGAACCCAGGGGAGGACAGTGAGAATGTTGTGCTGGTGGAGCATTGCTCATCATAGAAGCCATGCGGACATAAACACGTGTGGCTGTCCTTTCCTTCTTCCAAAGTCGGAAGACAGCTGGCTCCATTCTGGCATTTGTGGCCAACACACCCGTAGAGTTTAACCTCACAGTGGTCACCTCCCCATGGAAGTTCACCAGGCTCAACTTCAGGACAGTGACAGGTGTAAGATGCTCTGCCATCTTCACACCAGCCGCCATTTTGACAGGGTTGGCTCTCGCATTCATCAATGTTCAACTCACACAGCTCACCTGGAGAGAGAGAGACAGACAGAACACTGAATGTTAGACATAAACTGCAGCTGGTATCTGTAGCAGAAAGTTAACACACAATGGCAACAAGAGGGGATTTAATAATTTGAATATTCTAATATTGCTGCTCTATTAAAATATAGTAGAATTCTGCTGTGAACAAGGAATCATGCTCTGTGTTAATATAGTCACAAACTAAAGTTTTGGCAGTAGCATTTTTTTTTTTTTTTACATATTTTGTCACTATGTTGTGACAGCATAATATGAAATGGATAATATGTGAAAAATTTTTTAGCTCCTCTGCCTTCTGCCAGTGCTACCTGCAGAAATATGCCGCTTAATTGGTAAAAAACAACCAATCGGAGCCAGTAGGAGGGTCTTAGAACTGTCAATCATGCTTGTGTACACACCTCTCACAATCTCCCCCCTTTCTCTCTGCTCTACCACAGCTCCTCCCCCTATCATTCATGGCAGAGCCTGCCATGAATGATAGGCTAGTTAGCATAGCCACCGATGACAGCGAACAAACTGTTTTCCTGCTTCTCCATTATAACTGAAAGCTCTAAGCCCCTCCTCCTGGCTCTAATTGGCTGGCTGTAAATTAGAAACTTTACCTAAGAATCCAACAGGACACACACAGACATAGCCGTTGACTTTATCCTCACAAGCGCCTCCATTCTGACACGGTTCAGATTCACATTCATCTATATTTATGGAACAGTTTTCTCCTGAAATGTAGAAAAACATCAGAGTCGGCATCATCAGACCAGAAGTGTGAGAGATCATTTAGTTTCTCATTCATTCTTTGCCAACCTGCAAAACCTCCCTGGCACTGGCAGATGTAGCCGGCTGCGTCTGAAAACCTGAGCTCCCAGTCCTGCTCCCAGTGAGAAGGATCTGAGCGCTCAAAACACTCGCCACCATTCTGACAGGGCTGCTCAGCACACTCATCAATGTCAACTTCACAGTTTGCTCCTTCATAACCTGGAAAGAAAGGCAAAAATAGTAACATATATGCCAGTTTTTACACTAGGGAGACTGATGGATATGCAGCAATCCATAATTTGCAGAAATTGAAAAAATTTTACAGTTTGTAAAATTTGTAAAAACATTTTTTCCTGCATTAATTCCGAAATCAAAGTCAGATGGATATATTCAAATTCTCTCTATCTAATCTCAGATACCTTCCAATTTTTTTATCAGTACAGTTAAGTACATCATTCTCCCTCATCTTTAACAATATCTATTTTACTAAACCATTATTACTCCTACTTTTGTTTTTGCTAAGGAATCATCTCTCTTAGGAGAGGCCTGTTTAAAGTTTAAATACTTCAAATCACAAGTTCATCCTGTCTCCTAAGTACTACATCCAGGGACCTGTGAGTCTGCCATACTGGAGCTCGTCTTGGCAGAAAAAGGAGCGGTCTTTCCATACCTGGCCAACAAAGACAAACATATCCGTTGATTTCTTCTATACATGTGGCCCCATGCTGGCAGGGATCTGAGGCACACTCGGCAATATCCACTTCACAGTGTTTGCCCTCAAACCCTGTGTCACTGCAGTCACATTCATAGCTGGTAAAGACAGAAACTAGTGATTAGACTGGAGAGGATCAGCAGTCTGAGATCAAGCAAGACATTACATGAGTTCATTTTACAAACACTCTAGTTTCTATAAAACACATGTCCATCAGTGACAAATGAGAAAGTTGTGGAAGATTGACAGAAAAGTATATAATCATTAGAAGATGGTTAGTTTGCAAATTCCATGCAGAAAGATCCTACCAACTGTGCCACTGTGCAGTTCGCATGTTCTCCCTGTACATGCATGGGTTAACTCTGAGTACAGCGGCTTCCTCCCACAGTCCAAAAACATGACTTTTAGGCTAATTAGTCTTCATAATTTGACATTAGGTGTGTGTGTGTGTGTGTGTGTGTATATGATTGTGTATCCAGTTTGTCTCTGTGTTGCCTTGTGATGGACTGGCGACCTGTCCAGTTTTGACAACAAAACTACTGCTCTCAGGAAGTTCTAAAGCTAGTTGATTTGTACCCTGCCATATATGCTGCCATTTTGAAAAACACTTAATTTGAGTGTAAACATGAAGATTTAAAGATTTTGTGGAACTTCAAGTCCTGCAATGTCTTTAAAGTATATGTGTCATTTTTGATACGCTCTGTATACAGAGATCAGTGGTGGAGTGGAATTCACAGTGTTCTGCTGCATCATGACCTAGTACACTACTTTTCCTTAGACTTCACTGTCTTGTTTTACTAATATATTTTTAATTACTACTAACAAATATATATTAAATCAACAGATGGCACTTTGAGAATGAGACTTCAATCCTCTGAGTGGCCCAATGTGAGTAAATAATAATTACCCAAATTATTACGATAATATGCGATATATTTCTCATTGACTTTCCAGCTTCTGGCATCCCGATGTGAGTAAAAGTTATAGATAATGGTCAGATTAAGCAATGCTACTATTAGTTTATTACTGCAAAATTGATGTCTGATTTGTGCCAATGCTGCATCAGTGATGCACATATGATGCTCCTCAGAATCTAGAGGCTAGCAGTAGGCTAGCTTACTAAGTAAATGTTTCAAAAGGCTATGTAGGAGTATTATTTTCCTATGGAATTAAGTCATCTATTGCCATTAAAATAAAAGGCTGATACACATTACAACAGTGTAATGGGAGTCTAATATCAATAAAGTGGATACGACGTTTTTCTGCTTAAGGTGGGCATTATTGTTATGGAAACTACTTACCTGTTTACCATGTCATGGCAGAAGGCTCCATTCTGACAGGGCTGGCTGGCACACTCATCTACATCAACCTCACAGTTGATGCCGTCAAACCCAGCCAGGCACTCACAAGAGTACATTCCAGTCAAATCATGGCAGGTGGCTCCATTTTGGCAGGGATGGGAGTCACACTCGTCTAATTCAGTTTCACAGTTGACTCCTACAGGACGTACAGGAGTCAGTGTTTGGAATTCAATTAAGCTGTTTTCTAAATCAACAAAACACTGTATCAACTCTTTCTGAACACATGAGTTGAAAGGTCATGATTCCGTTAGACAAGCAAAACACAACACAAACAACCCTCTCAAGTAAGGCTGCATCTCTAATTTCAGTCCTTGGATAGATGACATCAGAGGTTTCTGTCTTACTTCTGAGGTCATCCACATGTTTTGCTTAATCCAGGTGAAGGCAAAAGATGGAAAGGCTTTAATATTACCCCTTGTAATACAGCCAATTACAGCTGGTCTACACCTCAGTAACAACAGGGAGATCATCAGAAGGTGCAGCCATTGTGACAATGCAGTACAGTATCAGACGGTGGTTAAAGACATGCCAGAAGATTGTTCATTTTAAAATTTATCTCCAGACTTTATTGTCACATTAATGTTTACACAGACTTTTAGCTTCTTTACTTTATTTCAATGAGGAAATTAGATTTCTCTACAAAACTATTCACTGTGCTTTTGCCAGATATCTGTATTCAATTCAGTTTATTTATATAGCGCCAATTCACAACAAATGTCTATTTACAAAAAAATCATTTCAGTTCAATCACACATACATTCTGATTGATCCAAGCTATCAAACAGTAGTATGCTCAAATAGTTAAAAAGGTTTCTATCTTAAGAAAATGTTCTGGAATTCTGGCAATATTAGCCAAATTTGATGTCAGACAAAAGAATGTCTTTGTTTGTAAAACCAACAAACAAGGTTTCTTACACAGGTAAAGCCTGGCGGGCCACCAGGTTTTACTTGTGCCCCCACCAGGCTAAGCACTTATTTATTTATTTATACATTTACATTTTTAAGACTTTACAGTTGGCATTCAGGTATTAATCTTCCAATAACACATAATTATCAAGTGATATTTCAAGTTTCTAGTCAACTTTAAAAAAATTTTAACTCAAAAACATGATGGGGCACTGGACGAATGACTGCTCTAACACCCACCAGCGGGGTACACCTTGCGGTGTGTGTGTGCGCGCGTTTGTTTGTAATACCTTGTGGGGATGATTTTCCTGACACATACTACGTTGTGGGGACCAATTGCTCCTTGTGGGGACCGAAGTCTGGTCCCCACAAGGGGAAACCCTGTTTTTGGGTCAGGGGTCAGAGTTAGAACTAAGGTGTGAATTGAGTTTTGGTTGGGTAGGGTTAGGTATTTGAGGGTTAGGGTTAGGAAAAGGGTAAAAGTTAGGTTTAGGCTGTAGAAATGAATGGAAGTCTTTGTGGAAAGTCCCCACAAAGATAGCCACGCAAACATGTGTGTGTGTGAGTGTGTGTGTGTGTTTGTGGGCAGACTGTGGACCTTACCTGTGAAGCCCACCAGGCATTCACATTCATAGTGGTCCTTCTCGTTGATGCAGGTAGCATTGTTCTCACATGGCTGAGAAGCACACTCATTAATGTCTATTTCACAGTTGTGGCCCTGAAAGCCGGGCACACAGAAACAACGGTACTCTGCCACTCCGTCAATACAGATGGCGCCGTTCTGACAGGGTTCCGATAAACACTCATTCACGTCTTCCTCACAGGTCCTCCCTCTGAACCCTGCTGCACAGTGGCACTCAAAGCCATTTGGTCGGAGCACACATGTGCCATTGTTCATGCAGGGTTTATCGATGCAATCGGTCACATGCGTCCTGCAGTCCTGACCTCCATATCCAGCCGGACACCTGCAGAAGTATCCGTAAAACTGGTCCACACACAGAGAACGAGGCTCAGAGCAAGGGTTGCTCTGACACTCGTCCACCTCCTCAGTGCAATTGTCTCCTGTGAGTCCGTCTGGGCATATGCAGTGGTATTCCCTGGTTCCTAGGGTGCTGGTGCAGTCGTCACATGGCACAAAGGAGCAGCCATCATAAAGTTCATTGCAGTTTTTGCCCATGTACAGCACACCTTCTCTGGTACAGATACAAGCATAATCATCCATGGTGTCCACACAGGTGGCGCCGTTCTGGCAAGGCGCAGACAGGCATTTTTCTGATGTGGCCGAGCAGAGTGTTCCTAAGGCAAAGTAAAAAAAAAAATATATATATATATATATGTAAGACTAAAAAAACAATCTGTCATACTGGTCGTGTGATGGTGATCAAATCTTCTGAAAACTGCTCATCCTTGGTGTTGTTCTGGATTTTCATCTAAAATTTGAAAAACATTTTTAAAAATAAAGAGGTAATAAAGAGGTTTGATCTCATTTTAGGCTGCTAACAGTTTCATGCCTTCCACTCTCCCCTAAGTTTCTATTAGACGTCCAGGCCTGAAGCAACATCACCAACCATCAGCCCTCAACAGATAACCGAGTGATGACAATTTTGGACAGACAGTATCTCATATAACTGTTTACTTCTGTCGTTGCCATGATTTTATATAAGGATGTGCTAAAAGACAATTAAAAAGTTAGACTTAGTTAAAGTCTAATCAGTGAAACCATTACCATGTATAAAATGTTAAAGGTAATTTTGGAAACTCATACTTTATTTGCCCTTAGTAGTTGTTTTTTCACCAACTTACCTTCCTTTGGATGCTATATTTTTCCACTCTGTTGTTGTTCCTATATTAATCTTCATTGTACTTTAGAGTTTACTTTACACTCTAGAAACCATGCTACAAATACATGAGAAAAATCAACAATAGATTTACTTTTGATTGTCCTTTAAGTGTTCAATCTGCTTCATTACTAATTGAGGACTTTTACTGCACCACATGACTTAACTGAAAGAAGATTTATTTTCTAATGGGGTGTTAATCTCTCTGTTCTCGTTTTGGTTTTTATTCTTGCATTCACATAAAGGAGCTGAGTAAACCAAGGAAGTAAGACCAAGCACTCAGACCAGCTGTCAGTGTGACTGATTCTTGGGTCGGTTCTGTCTTGGGTGATTCTCCTTTTTCTGATTAATTTAGTAGACTTTCCTCTTTGACAATGAGGTTAAAGGACATACAAGAACAGCGTCTCCTTTACATGACAGAATGCATGTCATGCACAGCAACTCACACAGCAGATAAAGGACCAGGCTGATTATTAGTGCACCTTGTTAATCATTCTACCCTGTAAGCTGGGGTGTCTGTACAGAAGATAAAGTGGTAGCTCTCTAACCACAGTGTCAGTGGTCCAGCTGTCCTTGTGAAGCATTTTTTCCTCTTTGTGTGGACACCAGTGTGTATTTTGCACATTTTTTGAAACATACACAGTCGTCTCTCTTTATTTCTGTTTGTATTTAATCACTTTTATTCATTTCTTGGAAATCTGTTTTAAGAGAGTTACCCCTACAGCCCCGCCTTCCTTCACGACAGAGGGATGATGTCATTTCCAATTCTGGCTAAGATGCATCCTGCCTCTAGTCTAAGGTGGAGACACTAACTATGTTTGAAATTTCACAGATTACTGTGGACTTCAGTGGGGGGTTAGCCACCTGCACAGTAACAGAATTACACGTGGTTGTCTGGAGTTTTAAGATTAGATTCAAGTCATGTAAGAAGGTGTAAGAAGGCTATCAGGAATGTTTCTGGCAATTAAGAGAGGAAGTGATTGGGCTTCTCACTGGAAAAGGCATTGATCAACCATGTTGACTCGGGAGTCAGGATCCACCAGCCTGAAAGTTGGTGTTTTGCTTCAATTTACAGCTTCACAAGATAAGATAAAGATAAAGTGTCCTCAGTCTACAAAGCATGGAGTTTATGAAGAAATATGATCCATCATGTGCTTCCCACAATTTAAAGTTCTTTTAATAAGAGATGATGGGAAAGGCAACATTTCAAAAACAGCCACTTCCTCATTGGACTGTTTCCAGAAATGTTTTCATCAACACAGAATCAAGAGATTGTCTCAAAAAGTAATTTTTTACTCCTTCAGACCTGTAAGTGGCGCTACACATGGAGGATTGGACCTGGGCCTAAAGCCTCCAAGTGAGAAAACATGTCAAGAATAAAATGGCAAACATTAGAGACCATGTGGAATGTTTTGTGCGGATTGATAATGAAGTTGAGCTTCTTCTCTGTGTCATGTTGGATTGTAATTCTAATAAACTCTGAGGACAAACATGGTGGTTGTTGTGTATGACATGTTTGGGGTAAAAGGTCAGGTTGGGCTGATATGCAAGTGTTTTAAGTATCCGCATGAAAAAGAAAAAAATATTAAGATCCCCTAAAATCCAGTTTTCTTGTGGAGGTTCTTTAGAAAAATGTTCCCATGGGCACAGGGCCTTAAGCATAAAGGCCCCTCCTGCCTTGTGCAATTCCAGTCAATCAACTGAAAAAGGCTCCAACAGTTTTTTGCCACTTAAGAAAGACAAAATTTAATTGTTTGGGAACATTTGTAGTCACAGTAAACATGGACAGTTATGATGTGGAAAACAAAGCAGCATGTCTCAGACAGGCTGAAATATGAGATGATTTCATAAAATAACTGAGTCCAAAATGGAATCAAAAACATGATAGGCACTGCAACTACTGGAGCTTGAACATGAACTTGAGCTTAACACAGAATACTCACTATTCTATTTGTGTGGAGGAAACATCCTGACAAAACTCAGTTCATTGAACCTCTACAAGAGTTGTTACTAGGTGGTGTGTGTGTGTGTGTGTGAGCCACTGAGCAGCTCCACGACAAACCTAAGCAACCCCAAACAATTTAAAGTCAGACCAACCAACCTATGAATTTACAGAATAGATTTTAACTAACTTAGTGCATTAAAATATAAAACTTTTAAATTAAAAAGCTAAAAACTATATATAAATACAGTTGTATAAATATTTGATAATTAATGATAAACTAAGTAATGAAAAAACAAGAAAGTGTTTTTCCTGTTAATATTCTGTTCTTCAAGTACATTTGTTTTTCCAAACACATTCAATTTAAAATGTATTTAGCTAATGTTTAGCTTATATTATTATTTTACTATTTTGTGACAAAGTTTTTTTTGTTTTTTTGTTGTTTTTTCTCACAAAATATCACATTATTTCCAGCAGGCAGAGGTATTTCTTCAACCAAGAAAAACTATTTGATTTGACGTCACTTTTCTTTTTTTGTGCTGTATTATATGTTCCATATCACCTTTTTAAGTCATCCTCCTTTCCTTCACCTCAGCTCTGAGAGCCACCCTGACCTCCCCAAGCTCTCCATGTTGTAATCCCTTTGGCGTCTTGAGGACAATCCCCCTTGCTCCTCTAATCTCCTGGCACGATACCTGGACAGATTAAGTCTAGAAGATTCAATCTTCATTCTTTCATCTATCCTTCTTTTTCACTTCTATCTTTCATGAGTTGTGACTCTTTGGGTGTTTAGAGGTAAATATAAGGAGGTATGATAACTGTAGTCTGGACTGTGTCTGTGACATTACAATCTGCCTCAAATCTGAATGAGACGTGTCCTGAGTCCTGGCCTAAGCTGCTCCAGAGTCTCAGGGGAGTGATGGAAAAGTTTCATAGTGACTAAGGGCTAAAAGACATCCTAACACAATCTTTCCTGTTATATCAGCTCAGTAATTACAGACACAACCAAGAATCCTTATGATGTGGTGTAATCAGTTGGAACAAAGCTTCAATAACATGTCTTTCTCATTTCCTAATAAAAGTCAATAAAATCAGATTTTAGAACCCATTTGATAGCTGCTGGTTATTTTGCCCTCCAATCGGTGGGTTGCTGATTCGATCCTCGCTCCATCCGCCTCTGTTATTGTGTCCTTGGGCAAGAACCTTCACACACCTTGCCTGCTGGTGGGGGTCAGAGGCCTGCATGGGAACCTCGCTTCTATCCAGCAGCTTGCCACCAACAGCATGTGTGTGTGTGTGTGTGTGTGTGTGTGTGTGTGTGTGTGTGTGTGAATAGTTGAATGACTGAGTGTATTGTGAATTGGGGTCCTCTTCATAAAGTGCTATACAAGTACAAGCCATCTATATATAAATGTATAAATCTATATTCATTAATCTTTTTCAGTTAGAAAAAACAGCAGCTGCTTTTATTTTATTAAACTTATTTGAACTTGCATACATTGTAGAACACATACAAGCACCACAAACAGTTTGAAATAATAATCTGGTAAGAAATAATAAAAATTAACTCTAACAGTAACGGCCTGTAAAATGTTCGGTGGACTTCAAGTTCAAGTCTTTAAAGTCACGT
>NW_006800246.1:78694-81245 GCF_000485575.1 Poecilia formosa | reverse complement strand
CAAGAAAGTGTTTTTCCTGTTAATATTCTGTTCTTCAAGTACATTTGTTTTTCCAAACACATTCAATTTAAAATGTATTTAGCTAATGTTTAGCCTATATTATTATTTTTATTATTTTACTATTTTGTGACAAAGTTTTTTTTTTTTTTTTTTTTTTTTTTCTCCCAAAATATCACATTATTTCCAGCAGGCAGAGGTATTTCTTCAACCAAGAAAAACTATTTGATTTGACGTCACTTTTCTTTTTTTGTGCTGTATTATATGTTCCATATCACCTTTTTAAGTCATCCTCCTTTCCTTCACCTCAGCTCTGAGAGCCACCCTGACCTCCCCAAGCTCTCCATGTTGTAATCCCTTTGGCGTCTTGAGGACAATCCCCCTTGCTCCTCTAATCTCCTGGCACGATACCTGGACAGATTAAGTCTAGAAGATTCAATCTTCATTCTTTCATCTATCCTTCTTTTTCACTTCTATCTTTCATGAGTTGTGACTCTTTGGGTGTTTAGAGGTAAATATAAGGAGGTATGATAACTGTAGTCTGGACTGTGTCTGTGACATTACAATCTGCCTCAAATCTGAATGAGACGTGTCCTGAGTCCTGGCCTAAGCTGCTCCAGAGTCTCAGGGGAGTGATGGAAAAGTTTCATAGTGACTAAGGGCTAAAAGACATCCTAACACAATCTTTCCTGTTATATCAGCTCAGTAATTACAGACACAACCAAGAATCCTTATGATGTGGTGTAATCAGTTGGAACAAAGCTTCAATAACATGTCTTTCTCATTTCCTAATAAAAGTCAATAAAATCAGATTTTAGAACCTATTTGATAGCTGCTGGTTATTTTGCCCTCCAATCGGTGGGTTGCTGATTCGATCCTCGCTCCATCCGCCTCTGTTATTGTGTCCTTGGGCAAGAACCTTCACACACCTTGCCTGCTGTGTGTGAGTGTGTGTGTGTGTGAATAGTTGAATGACTGAGTGTAGTGTGAATTGCTTTGGGGTCCTCTTCATAAAGTGCTATACAAGTACAAGCCATCTATATATAAATGTATAAATCTATATTCATTAATCTTTTTCAGTTAGAAAAAACAGCAGCTGCTTTTATTTTATTAAACTTATTTGAACTTGCATACATTGTAGAACACATACAAGCACCACAAACAGTTTGAAATAATAATCTGGTAAGAAATAATAAAAATTAACTCTAACAGTAACGGCCTGTAAAATGTTCGGTGGACTTCAAGTTCAAGTCTTTAAAGTCACGTTATATAATCATTTTTTACTCACACACATATATATATATATATATATATATATATAAATACACACACACACAGAAGTACAGCATAAATGCTTAGTTATCAATTTTATGTCAAAGTTGCATATAGAAGAACCTCGTTAACATTAAAGGTTTTTTGCAGGTCAGTTTTGTGCTGTAAAGACCTTGACATGGTTCTGAGTTCACTCTAAGCATTCATGCAGAACCTTTAAACAACAGATCCTATTTTGGATAGGGGACACATTAGACAACCATATGTGATAAACCAGAACATAACAGGACATTAAGTGACCTCATTCTGCAGCTTCGTTCAAGCATGGAAAGATATGAACCAACTTTCTCTACTCCTCCATTGTTTGCTCTGATTTGAGTCTGCATGACTGAGTGGTCTCATTCTGAGTCAGTCATGTGTCAAATCAGACACAGATTAACTCAACTCCCACCAGTTCAGAACGCTCTCTTTACGTTATTAGTCTAAGAAACTTTACAGCTTTGGTGATTGAAATGATTTGTCCTCTTCATGCCTGTGGTCTTTTCACTATTGTTCAGTTTGACTGGATATGATTAAAGTTAAAAAAATAATCATTAAGGGTGACAAAACACAACATCTCCTCATTGCTTCATCTTCTTTATACATAGTTGAGGCTCAGAAGAGGTCTTACATCACAGAACTTTGTGAAAGCCACTTGTTTGGGAAGCACCATCATTAAGAGGCACAATAACATTCCTTCCCATACAACACTTCTCTTACAGACTTTCACTTCTACAAATGTTACATGTAGAACAAGTAAGTCTGCATCATTTAATTTAGTTGTTTTGTGCTGATTTTCTTTATGTGGGACTTTCACATTAAACAGAAGGATTAAAAGTTTCTACTCACCCCACTTGAACATCATCATTGTCAGCAGAAGTGTCTTTAAATTCAAATGAACTTTTCCCAGCTCCATGCTAAAGCTGGAGATGTAGGTCCAGTCAAGGAAAAACAAAACAAAACAAAACAAAACAAAACAAAAAAAACAATCAGAATAAAAAAGCTAAAAGGCAAGTGTTAAAGTCCCGACATGTTGCTCCAGTCTAGAGGCTGGCTTTCTCCACAGCCACTCTCCATGCTTGGCCATAGACAGCCTTCCCTGGCCATAAGGAGAGTGAACTGCCATCAGAGAGAGTCGTCAGGAAAACATGAGGTGGACTAACACCTGCTCCTGTGCAAGAGCTGCTATTAACTCTCTCATTGGACTTTTGGAATTAAAGGAACTGTCTTTTTCTAAAAAATA
>NW_006800246.1:76753-78555 GCF_000485575.1 Poecilia formosa | reverse complement strand
TATATATATATATATATAGACACCTCCGGGTCTGCTTGTTCTCTGCAGTACCCCGTGTGTTCCGACATCGTAATCTCACATAAATTGTATTTGCCAATGTGTGTCACACATATGAGTATGACACAGGGTTTCCCATAGAAAACTTGCTAAGCCCGGTGGTAGTCATCCTGCTGCCCACCATGTGGACAGGAAATTTGAAAATATTCTGTCCACTAGGTAATTATGTGTTGCTGGAAGATATTATTAGCACTAAACACCAACTGTGGAGTCTTAAGGTAAACAAAAAAAACTTTGTTTATCCCCTATTCTTGACTTGTCACTTTATTTGCTGAAGTTCTGAGCTTAAAGACCAGTAAAGATCAGCAGTAGTTAGAACAATTCTTAGCCTGGTGGGGGTACAAGTCAAGCCTGGTGGCCCACCAGGCCTTTTGAAACTCTGGGGGAAACCCTGATGACATCCTCAAACACAGCCCCACAGTACAATGTTCCCACCACCGACCTTCACTGCCGGTGCAGTGTTTAGGGTGAAGTGCAGCGCGATTTCTTCTCCAGACATGGTTTTTGTGCAATTTTATTCAAAAAGTTTAGTATTGGTCTCATCTGGCCAGATCCATTTAACCCAGTATTTTCTTGGCTTGCCCAAATGTTCTGAAGAAAACTGATTTTTTTTCTTTTTCTTCAGTAGTGGAGCATTGTGAAGTAAATGTGCAAAGAACCCAAAACCGATGAGTGGCTTAGTATTATTTGAATGGAAAAATGTCCACCTACAAAAATGTTTTTCTGAAACTCTGAGTTTGTGGTCTTTGACTCTTGGATATCTCTTCAGGTTATTCCTTTGACTCTATTGGAAACCTGGTGAGGAGCATCTGAACACAGCTGGTTTCTGGGAAAATGATGCTCTCTCCACTCAGTGGAACATCCAGCAACACATCTTTATCTGGTGCAATCAGCATGGTTTGAAAACACAAAAAGGTTGAGAGCTCTTTGTGTTTCAGCCATAATAAGATGCGTCTTGTGTGACGTCCCACTAATGAAAAACCTTTTCATATGTATAAAACTTAGATATGTTGATATTTTTAGTCCAATTGATATTCAAATTCCCCTTATTTTACCACCAATCTGGTCGCTTACTTAAAATCATATTGTTTATACGTCTTACAGTCTTAAAAAGTTGTTTCTTCCTTTTGTTTTCTTATATCTTTTGTTCCCCCACTAGAAAATGCTAACAGATTATAGAAGATCTGGATAAAAAACAGCTCACTCCAGTATGCCGTACTCTTTCCAGAGGCTGGACTGTGCATGAAGTAGCCAAACAACTTGGACATATTAAATTTGTACGTTCCAGTGAGTCCAGGCCAGGATTTACTTCCAAGCTCATTAGTGTCCACAGAAGCTTAAGTGGCTTCCCTACACCACAGAGATTAGCAGATATCTATCACTTGTTCAGTCTCCCTTCCTCCACCACCAGCAGGTGCTCAGAAACGTTTATCTGCACAATCTGGACCTGACACCTCCGGGTCTGCTTGTTCTCTGCAGTACCCCGTGTGTTCCGACATCGTAATCTCACATAAATTGTATTTGCCAACAAATCAAAATGTTATTCACAAACTTGTAGAAAGGCAACACTTTAAGGAAGTTGAGTAGTTTCAATGAATTTTCTAAAGCACTTTATTGTATTATACTAGAATGTCATTCTTACTGAAATCTTTTGTAATAAGTTATTAGCAAAGTTCTTACACTAGCTATTTATAGGCTCAAAGCAATTTATTCCTGGTTTGTGACAAAATATGATCTGTTTGACC
>NW_006800246.1:50987-75905 GCF_000485575.1 Poecilia formosa | reverse complement strand
CGTTTCTGGGCATAACACCGGAAGTCAGATACCTGCGAACTATGTTAAATTATATCCGTTTTTTTGTCGTACAGGCAAATAATTTACAAGTATTTAAAATGCTACTATCGTTTCTTATGAGAATATGAAAAACCAAATGAAACTATCTAAATAAAAAAACAAGCTACAAACTAATTTCTGGTATTAGAGAGTAGTTTGCTTCAGATACATCCTTTGAGACAACGCGCAGGGCATAACGTGCGTTGGCGAGGATGATGCGTTTCTATTATCGGCTGGTTTTCATGCTGTCAAATACTGATATCCTTGTCTACTCCCTGCTGGTTTTTCTGCTTTCAAAATGCGAATAAGACGTTTAGGTTAAAAACGTTACATTTAAGCTTTAAACAATCAAATGCACTGCGTATGGTAGCTAGATCTCAGAAGCTAGGCGGCTATGTTACGTGGACAGTGTAATTAGTTAGGCAGGTTAGCTTATGGAAGCTAACGCTGCTACTGACTAAACAAGGAAAGAGGCGAAGAAAAGCTTCCTGCAACTTACAGGTTGGTGGAAATGTTAAACTTATATGTGTTGCAATTAAACTGCCTGTGGTGACAAATGAACCCATGATAATCATTTTGCACATAAGATGAGTAGGACAGCAACAGAAATCGCTAAGTTGCTATATGTGCAGTGTTGCTGAGAACGTTTATGGACAATAAAGGTTTTTCAGGCGCAGAATCCGAACAAACTGAGTGTTTCGATGCACCTTCTTGTCAGGGTGACTAAATTTGCTCCTCTGACAGGACCAGGAGCATTTTATTTAGAAATGAAGTTACGTTAAGCTTCCACTGTTACCTGCCAGGGGACAAGCCTGTCAGCTGCAGCGGTGCGTGTTCTGCAACCCGCTTTGAAGCCCAGTTTATGCGAAATACAATCTAATTTATTTTCTGTGTCATCGTATGAGGAGGACTTTACGGAACCTTCTTACCTAGAAGGTTCCGTAAACTTTACACATTTAAAGCTAAACCTGTCATTGGAAGATAATTCTATTTTGTAGCCGTCCTGTTTTGATAAATGTGTTGACCTCACAACTTATACAACTTCTGAAAAATCGATGATCTCGTTCAGCTAATCTAGCTCATACAAGGTCAAATGTCATACAGGATATAAAGAATACATGTTTATGCAAAGTGAAGGAGAAAAATCACATGAACTAATGTTAGAGGTCACAACCTTAACATTTTTTTGCACTATTGGTGTAGTTCTGTTGGACATTCGTTCCAGGTGCATAAAAACTCGAAATTGCTCTAACAATTTTCTTTACTGTGCACTCCAGGTGTCCAGCTGTTAAAGTGTTTGACGACAACAAGAAACTGTTGTGTCTGTCAACATTGTCCTTAGCAGGTTTAGTTGAGGCCAAAGGACCCGACTGAAGCCTTTCTCATCCAGACTTTGGTAGAAAGAGAGAAACACGAGAACAACAAACAATCATGCAAATGAAAATTATCAAGCTCCTTTTAATTTATCATGCAATGAATTGATTTATTGCTTCTTGTGACAGGCTTTTCCAGAACACAAATAAGCAGATAAATAAATGAACTTTAGCAGCTAACATCTTTTAAAACCTTTAATGAAAGAGTTACTCTCGCCTCGTATCCAAGGAGATGCTTAAAGGGGAAGTCCCCGGTTCCTTTAATATTTTCTCTGAAGTTGGTCGTTTTTATTCATGTATCTGAATGCAAACACTATGATATCCAACAGGTGTGACTGTGTTTAAATGTTCTGCTTGCAAACAAAAATGTAGAGTTTCTGCTGGAATATGAAGTGAATAGGAAATGTAAAATAATCTGGGAGACGGCGGAGAGAAAATGATGGGAACGTTGGATCAGGACTGAACATGTGGCATCCTCCCAGCGCAAAGCTTCACCGACTTCCCTGAAAAACATCTGATGATGCTGTTTCCACTAATGCTCTCTATCAAACTTCAGTGAACTGCTGCTATTCCACTGAAATGTACTCTATTTACTAAATTAGGTGAATCCTGAAGGAAATCGACTGTATTGAAATGCAATATGAAGGGTTATTATAGTAAATAATACTGAATAAAAGTGCACACCACACTGTTAAGATTTCTTATTTGTCATTTGGAAAGCCAAGTAAAATTTTCCTCCCAGTTCATAGTTTTTTGGTTGATAACATGAAATCTGAATAGAATAAATGTTGTGGTGGTTATATTTTGACAATATTTGAGAAAGTTGAAAGGTTAAGGATATTTTTTATAACTCACTGCATATAATCATACTAACCCATGTAGCAACAGTGGAGAGAGAAAGCTGTTCTTTAACAGGAAGAAACCTCCAGCAGAAAACCAGAACCTGGCTCAGTGAACTGAGGGTTTGAGAACTCGGCTCCAACGCTGAACATTTACATTTCAGATTCTTTCAGATTCTGTTGGTTTCAGTTTAAATACTAAAGAAAGTCATACGCATCTGCTTTTTCCACATGAGCACAAAATAAATTCTTAATTCAGTAAACACATAACTGAAAGTCATGCTTTGGACTCCTTGCTCTTTGCAGGTGTTGCTGGTCATGTGCCCATGGACAAAACGGCCTTTGAGGGGTGGCTGGAGTCAGTCTCTGCCACCTTCCTTTCTCTTAGCGACCAGCAGCGTAACCAGTGTCTGGATCAGCTCATTTCTCTGAGCGGCGCCGCCCAGCTCCGTCACCTGTCCAACGGCCTGGAGACGCTGCTGAAACGGGATTTTCTGCGCCTCCTTCCCCTCGAGCTGGCCTTCTACCTGCTGCGGTGGCTGGATCCTCAAACCCTGCTCACCTGCTGCTTGGTCTGCAAACAGTGGAATAAGGTAAAGGTCCTGAGCCCATGTAGTGCAACATGATACAACAGTCCATCACAATAAATGGAGGAATAACACTGAATTACAGTATAAAGTTTGTTCTGGTTCTTGGTAGTATTTTAAATACAGCTTCATGCTGGAGAGTCACACTCCGACCACTTGATGGCAGCAAAGCTCCTCTAACATGATGCCCGGTTTGCTTCATATTGGCATCATGACAACAAGGTTAAGATATGAGAAAATAGTAACAACTGATATCAACAGAAACCAGCACTGAAAAGATTAATTGTGAAAAATAATTAGTATTTATTATTATTATTGAAATAATTGTCAGCAAATTTAGTAATCAATCATTAACTGGAGTACACAGACTTAAAAAAGCCATTTGCTGAATAAATGGCATATTCAGAGCAATAAGTAAGCCAAAACTGTGCAAAATTTCTACATTTTGCATTTATGACTTTTCGCATGTTGATGTTAGGATTGTTTTTAGCTGCAGTAAAGCTGATACGGCAATAAAATGTTTTCTTATTTAAAGGAATCAAATTATTTGCATCCTTTCTAATATTGTACAAAAAAGGGTTTAATGAAATATCTACAGAATGTGCCATTTTTCCTCCTGGACTGGTCAATATAAATTGATTAATCGGAAAATAAAAATTAATCGATTACAAAATTGGTTATTGAAGCCAGATCAGGAACTTGCATAACTTTTTGTATCAACATCAGATGATAATACAAAGTTTATATTTACATAAAACTGTAATGAAATCTGTCATGAATCTTATTAGTTAACTCCCAGCAGCTATTTAAATTAAAGCTATTTAGGTGTGTGTGTGTGTAGGTGATCAGCTCGTGCACAGAGGTGTGGCAGAGTGTGTGTCGGGAGCTAGGCTGGCGGATCGATGAATCCATTCAGGATGCAGCCCACTGGAAGGGCATCTACCTAAAAGCTAAACTGCGTATGATGCAGCTGAAGGACCAGGAGGCCTTTGAGACGTCGTCCCTGATTGGCCACAGTGCCCGAGTCTACGCCCTGTACTACAAAGACGGCCTGCTCTGCACAGGTACCTTTGATTGGCTCTGGCTCTGACTGTGTCAGTTCCTCTGTGTGACTCTGTGGAGAACGTGACTCTGCCTGCTGGCGTCATGATTGTCTCCTTCTGTTGCAGGATCTGATGACCTCTCTGCCAAATTATGGGACGTGCGAACTGGACAGTGTATTTATGGAATTCAAACACACACATGTGCCACGGTGAAATTCGATGAACAGAAGCTAGTGACCGGGTCCTTTGATAACACTATTGCATGCTGGGAATGGAGCACAGGGGCTAAAATCCAGCAGTTCCGGGGCCACACTGGAGCAGGTCAGTATGAATTCTGACCAAATGTCCATCTGGAGTTTGCAACGCTTTAGGCGTTAGTTTAGTTTTATACTTTTGAGGTGATTGAGGGGGAAAATAACTACTTCAAAAAATGTAATAGAAACTTGAGAATTTGCACAATCACACTTCTGCAAATGAACTGAACTTTCTGGGCAAACAGACTGGAGTTGGATTAAAGCAGATTAAACACAGCTGATGTGAATAAATGCTGAAACTACAAAATGTTTGGAGTGATTTAGAAACCCCCTCCTGCCCTGACATTGACTTACATCAATCATGTTCCACGATTTTTACTACATTTATGTGTAAGAAACTTGGGGTGATGCACAACCATGGTTATAGTCTCTGTGTGTGTGTGTGTGTGTGTGTGTGTGTGTGTGTGTGTACAGTCTTTAGTGTGGACTACAATGATGAACTGGATGTGCTGGTCAGCGGTTCTGCAGACTTCACGGTAAAGGTCTGGTCTCTGTCTGCCGGTGCCTGCCTCAACACGCTCACTGGACACACCGAGTGGGTCACTAAGGTGAGGTCAGCATGCTGACGCATCGCGTTTTCTTGTTGGTAACGCCGACTCTCACTGTTTGCTCTCCTCCTGGTGTGGTCTCCCATCAGGTGATCTTGCAGAGGAGTGAAGTAGAATCCATGGTACATAGTCCTGGAGATTATATCCTGCTAAGTGCTGATAAGTATGAAATCAAGGTAACGTTCTCACCCTACTAGAATTCATATTTTCATTGGAGGTTTTCTTATCGTAAGCGCTCCACACGATGAAACTGAATGCTTTTCACGCTCTGCAGGTTTGGCCTTTAGGAAGAGAAATCAACTGCAAGTGTTTGAAGACGCTGTCGGTGTCGGAGGACCGCAGCATCAGCCTTCAGCCTCGCCTGCAGTTTGATGGACGTTACATCGTCTGCAGCTCTGACCTTGGGGTCTATCAGTGGGATTTTGCCAGTTTTGAAATTCTGAGGTAAAATCTTCAGAACGTCACATTAGTTCAAGATTACCTTTTATTCATCCAGCTACATTGATTGAGAACAAATTCTCATTTTCAGCAGAGACCTGTTTAGAAAAGATTAAAACATTTTACAGCAGAATATCATACAGCAGAAAACAGAAGAATATTATTAAACAGAAAAATATGTGTAATAGTAATCATACTGACTAAATGTACTGTAATACTCATGGTTAGTCAGTAGTTTTTAAAAGCAGGTACATCAGTCATGTACTATGGGTTTTACTAAGTTGATAATGGTTGATATTGAAGTCAGTGGTGGGGTTTTTTGCAAGTTGTTCCAATCTTTGGTGTTGGAGTGATGAGCCCCGCTGACTTGGGAGCAGCTATGTATGAGGTGTTTTGGGGAAATTGTGAATTGCGATTTTCCAGAAACGTTTTGGACTCAAGACGTTGGAATGACACACAACTTTTTATGAACTGTGATGCTGTGAGAGCTCTGGTGGAGCCAACCGCACATTGTCTGAAAAAGCCAAACCAAACCGTCATCCTCCATCTACTTCCTGTCTTCTTCTTCGTTTTTGCTGGTAGTAACATCCAGCTGTTGATGATGTGACATGGAAAAAATGTTTTCATCACAGTTTTGCTGAATATTTCTGTTTCGATGCGGCTGAAAATCCACCTCAATCTAGTGCAAAAACTTAATTAAAAACTGAGTTTTTTTCAAAATTGACGCGTTTCTGTTAAGCACATTTATTTTCAACTTGTGCAGTTCTGTGGTTAACAAACACTCAGCCGATGTCGCTCTAACCCTTACAACTCTGTTCTCCTTTTCTCAGAGTAATAAA
Source organism: Poecilia formosa (assembly GCF_000485575.1). NCBI lineage: Eukaryota > Metazoa > Chordata > Actinopteri > Cyprinodontiformes > Poeciliidae > Poecilia > Poecilia formosa. The sequence goes on along the minus strand of NW_006800246.1, from coordinate 69,885 downwards.
GATGGAGGACCCAGCCAACCTGTCCCTGCTAAGCTTCGGTGAGGTGTTTGCTCTCCTTTTTGATAACCACTTCCTGTATGTCATGGACCTGAGAACAGAGTCCGTCTCAGGCCGCTGGCCTCTTCCAGCCTACAGGAAATCCAAACGAGGATCCAGCTTCCTGGCAGGCGTCACCTCCTGGCTGAACGGCCTGGATGGGGGCAATGACTCTGGACTGGTATTTGCCACCAGCATGCCCGACCATAGCATTCACTTAGTCCTATGGAAGGAGAACGGTTAGCAAAACGGAGAGGTCACACTGTGGACGTTTGGCCTGTGAACTACCACAACGTTCTCTAAAATATATAACTGCCAAGAAAGATCATTTACGGACCAAAGCATGTTGTCTTCACCCGTTTCTTCCTCATCATTCAAGTCCTCCTCTAGAACTTTACACACAAACATAAACTAATGGAGCCGAAGGTCAGCTAAGAACTGAACTGAATTGGTTACTTTTGTGCTAAAAATGGATCGGCGCCTCTTTCAAAAAAGAAAAAAAAAAACTTCCATGAAGCCAAAATGATGATGACCAGGAAAGCAGAAAAAAAAAAAACATTTTAGTAACCAAAATAACATCGATATCTTTTGTAATGTATGTAAATGTGTAAAAGTGCAGGATTATTGCAGTTTTGCTTTTGCTGGCATTGCGCCAGTGAGAACGTCTGTAGCTGACTAGAGTTGCCATGTCAGTCACTGAGCTGACATCTTGGAACAGGGAGGCCTTAAGCTGACTGCGTTTCCAACGCATGAAGACATGAAGGGTTCTGAAGCTCACACAGTGCTGCGCTGTACCATGTCAAACACTCTGTTCGTTTTAAGGACATCTGGTTTAAATGTCAGCTTCGATAAATGTGACGTGCCTTTCAGTTCTTTACAACAGCTTCAGCAGACTGCAGTTAAGAAACCACTTTAGGATCTTTTCATATTCAGATGCCTGTACATTAATCGCTATATTCTGGATATTTCTTGCTCATTGTAGTGCTTTTCTGAACCGATTGTGTACAGCATATTTTTGTGAAATTCCACAGAAAGTTACACAGTAAAGAAAGTAAGTTTGAATTAATTTGGTTGGGTCAAATGTATTTTTTTTGAGTTGATGGTTATTTATATCTAAAACACCACATTTATCAATTGCAGTAATCAGACTGTAAATCGATTTTACGTTGTATCCTTGTCCCTGCAGCACTTAATTCAGGTAATCAAAACAATGTGAGTTGTATGTATAATAAGACTTAAGCCAGGTGATCTGTTTGAAATCTTTCTAGGTTTAATATATTTACATGGACTTGCATAGTGTTTGTCACGTTTTCTGCCACACAAAGAGTCACCTTAATCTGCTTCATTCTTTCTAATAAAACATCGTAGTAAAAGTCCTCTTTGTTTTGCGTTTTGCTATTACTTCGTACATATTTATTTAATCTTGATTTAAAGAGATTTCAAGGTGTCAGATTGCGAAGGCAGCTTGTATTTTTTCATGTTTGATATATATGTGGCATTTTTATACCAACTGAAGTTAACATTGTTACTTCAATGAGCTATAAAATGGCACTATATACCTGAAAAAACATAACACTGCCCCCTTAAAGATGTTTTATTATCTGAAGACTTTATATTGCTTTCCAGTTCTTTGGGGCACCAAACCATTTGGTTCGTTAACTCTTGTAAAATATAACAGATTAATGAATACAACTGAACAAGCCATAACTAAGTAACCTACTGCACTGCTAGCTATAGATTCTGACCAGTAGTTATTCTTACATTAATATTTTACTGATTGTTGCATTATTAATGTCAAAGTTTTGAGCTGTACACCTGTTTGTTGAAATGTAGGTGTTTGCTAATTGCTGCTGGCTAGTCTGAAGGAGCTGAGTGGGGCCGGGCTGCTCTGACGCTAAAGCTCGGCTGGAGGAAGATCTTTGTAGAAAAGGCAGCACACAGCGAGACCTGGCCTTTAGGCACCCCGAATGGTTGCCATGGGAGATTTTAGGATTTCTCAAACATGCAAGAAATAATCAAGGGAAAACTTCAGGTATGTTTTTGCTGAGGGAATAACATTGTGCATAAGGTAAAGCTCAAAAAGTCATTTTATGCCCTTTAACTTGAATTACATGTGAGACTGTGACTCTGTGGAGAGTCATTTCACAGGAACATGCTAGCTACTACAAGGTCTCTACTGTATGGAAGCCCATTTCTGCCATGAAACAACAACAAAAAAAATAAAAGCCCAACAGGAAGTCATAATTACAAGTTATAACAATAAGGGTTATAATTGAGACTTTCAAGGTCACACTTATCTCATAACTAGGACTCAGAAAGTTTAAGTTATGGCTTTCATTCTCATAATTATGCTGTATATATTATTTTGTCTTTCCTGGTGGAAATAGATGGGAAATACTACAGAACCTTACGTTGACAAATCCAAACTATTCCTCTGATACACCGCAACTAAGTGACGCACTAAAGATGCAAAATATACACTGAAATCTTAACATAAATGCCAAATGATAAACAGCAACATATAAATAAAAGGTCTATTTATTACTTACAATAAAAGAAACAGTTTTTTATAAAACATTTCTAATTTTAGTCAGACTTCATTGCCTGTCAGCTTCCATAAATTCTGAACACTAGTCATGTGTTACTCATCATCCAGGTAAGTTGGGCTGCATTTGACCGACTGAGCTGCACATTGTAAATACAACTGATTAAAACGTGGCTCTTGATAAAACAGGCTGCAGCTGAGTTTGTTGGTCTTTTCCATCTTTTCCATCTCCAGACCACAGCGGTCTCTTCAGGTAAGTCTCGTCCCTTTGCCTTCCTCTCAGAAGTCATCGTCGTCACAGATGTCCAGGTACACGTCGAAGGCTTCTCGATTGCAGTTTCCATCCGGTGTGAAGACGTACTTGTGGAAGGTCCCGTCTACACAGATGGCTGCAGAACAGAGGCACGAGAAGGCAAGGATAGAAAACTATAGTGATACTCAAAATTAATTTAGAAATATAAGCTTAGAGAAGGAAGTAAACGGACTTGTAACACATGTTTTTTCTGTCAGGATGTAGAAGTGAGGCTAAAGTACAGGATGATGATGCTAAAGCTAAGATGACTGGCTTTTGCTAGAAATGTTTAAAGATGGTGACTGCATCAGGTTACAGCTCCTGTCAGTCTCACTAATGCCAAGCGTAAAAAGCTCCAGGTTACTGGAGAGGAGTATTTGTATTAGGGCTGAAATGGTTAATCGTGATTAATCGGTTATTGAAATAATCTTCCACTCATTTGGTAATTGATCTGTCACTGGATTATACAGACTCAAAAGAGAATATTTGCTGAAAGAACAACACACTCAGAGCGGTAATAAGGCCAAAACTGTACAAAAATATGTAAAATTTGCATTTAAGATAAAAAAAAAACCTTTGTCTGCAAATATGTTCTACCCAGAACTCCTCAAGTTACAGTTTTAGCTTCAGCTGATTCAAATTGTGTAAAACAAAATCTATTAGCCACCTCTTGCCATCCAATTATTGGTTGTTAATACAAAAATTAATTTGCAATTTTTGTAAGTGATCAAGTTTTCACTAAGGGAATGCTATGTTATTGCACTTTAGACAATAAAATGTTTTATTTTCTTAAAAATGTAATTATTTTTATATTTACATATTTTAACGCATTTCTAATATTGTATAAAAAAGGCTGAAATGGTCAAATAAAAAAATCTGCAGAATGTGGCTAATTTTTTAACAAATTAATCATCTGAATAATCAATAAAATAATTCCATTACTAACAATCATTAGTTGCAGCCCTGATTGGTATAAATTAAATCCTATTTTATTCTATATCTTCTCATAACAATACTGCTCCATTTTTACCAATAACATTTACTGAGCTTCATTCTAGCTTCTCTGCATCATGTGACATGCAGGAAACGCCACATTTATGAACGTGATGATATGCAGCCAGAACACAACAGCGGGTTTCCTCACCAATGACCGAGTTCACGTTTTTGGATGTGTTTTTTCCAAAAGCACATATGCAGGCGCACTCAGCAGGCACGGTGAAGCTGGCCAGCGACCACTGGCTGTCCACATACTGACCAATCACAGGGCCCACCTTCCCGACACGGGCCAGGCTGCAGGGAGAGAGATGGGTTCAGCTCACGGCAGCAGTGAGAGGATGAGAGCAGGTGGAGGTCTTACGCTGAGCGTCGGTTGAGTTTGGTGTCCTTCAGAGCAAAGATGTGGACGGTGCCTTTGTCGCTGGAGGCACACAGGAAGGACGAGTCGTGGCTGAAGTTGATGCTGCAAGAGAGAAAAGGAGGAACGCTTCAGTGGATGAAAGCCGACGGCGTCTGTGTGCTGCACCGGTCTCGTGTTTCACATGGTTAACACGTCTGTTGAACGCAGAGTTGTTTACTTCTTCAAAAATGGCTTAACAATCTAAAAAAATGCTACTTTGTACGATGGTGCATTTTAGGGACTAATACAATCGTCTCTAAAAAAGGAGTAAATTTCCACCAGAAAACTTGAATTTTGTCTTAGAAATTTTCTAGAGGAGAAAAAGCCAGGACACTTCTGAGCTTGAAAAGTGGAAAAATTGCTAGAAATAACTTAGAAATTTTGAGATTAATCTCAGACTTTTTCCAGGAAAAAAACTTTTGAAACTCAATAATTTCCATGTTTTTTTCTAGAAAATGTGTGGAATTCTTAAAAGTTCAGAATTTTTTGGCAGAAAATTACTTTTTTCTGTCTCCAATGGCCCTAATATGAGTTGACAAACTCTCAATCAGAGACCTCTTCTGATTCATTGCAAACCTAACAATAACTCTTAAGGCATTTAAATGATAAGAGTTATAATATTTTGCTTCCCTTTGGGTCAAATCCAGTAGTTTTGAACTGAATAAACGTTGTAACTAATTAGATTCTTGTGTTCTTAATGTCCTGGCAGAAATGACCCTGAACACACCATCTACCCTGTGAAATATGGTGGAAGCATCATGCTGTGGGGATACTGTTCTTCAACAGGGACAGCAAAATGAGTGATACAGTTGAAATTTTACATACACCCAATAAAAACACACATATTTTTTTATCTCACTGTCTGAAGATAAATCAGACCAAACTTTTCTTGTTTCTTTCTTTTACCAGAATTATTTCTATTTGCTAAATGCCAGAAAACTTAGCCAGAACATTTTTTAGACATTTGTTTCCCCTTTCTTTATATACATTTGGTCAGTATGAGGGATAAATGTCTTTAGTGTATAACTTGGGTCAAACGTTTTGACTCAAGTTTTGGGTTTCCTTCCAGAAGGACACTGACTGTAAAAATACTAAATGAAGGCCTGGACCAAAGACCCAAACTACATCCTCCTTCCACTCTGACTGATCTGTTGTGATCTGTTGTGATCTGCAGTAAGCACCAGTAGAGCGTGGCTGGGTCGGTGCCTCTGCGCAGCTCCACCAGCTTGTCTCTGGTTGTGGTGTCGAACAGTCGGATCAGGGTTCCTTTGCGGGACGCTGACGCCGCCACGCTGCCTGCCTGGTTCAGCGCCACGCAGGCGATCTCGCTCTGGTGGGCGTTGATGGTAAACGGCGCCGACGACGTGCCGGGCTTGGTGTTGGACAAGTCCTGAAAGAGACGAGACGTGCCAGCTTGTTGGCCAAAACAACAGAGTCGGACGCACTCGTCCTCCCACAAGTCTGGAACTTACCACCAGCTGCAAGCTGCCGCATTTGTGACCTGGGAATACCAACAGCTGTTTCTCCAGACTGGGACACAGGTCACAGATACCTGCAGGATGGAGAGAAATGCTGTCAAGAAGTAAGACAATAAGAGGAGAGACAAAGAAACCACAGAGGAAGAAAGAGTTTCACCTTTAGGGTTGTCTCTGGTGTCGAATTCAAAAAGCTTGACGGGATTGTCTGGGAAACTGTAAACGAAGATCTTGTTCTTCAACACGATTATGATCCTACGACAACAGGCGATCTCATGATCAGTGGATCCGCGCGGCTGGACGGGGAGGGGTAACAGTGGTCAGAGGAAACTCACTTGTCGTGCCTCATGCGAACGGCCAGAACCGGTTTGGTGAAGGTGAACTCCAGCACCAGCTTATCCTTGGGGTCTCGGGACTCTCGAGCGTCATCCCAGATCAGAACTTCAACCAGAGGAGAGCAGATCCAAGTGATGCTCAAGAATTTAATGAATGAGAAACACATGCTCTATGCTCACTGTAGGTGTCACCCACTTACAACAGACATGCTTTTAATACCAGACAAAACTCTGTCAGTACTCTGACAGTGCCTCTGCCTCAAACCAACACTCTGAAAGAAACAGCTGTTTCTGTATAACAGCTGTTTCTTTTTGGAATAAGTTGCCTTCTGAAATATGTAAATTTTAATAGAGAATGAATTAACATGAAATTGATGGAATGTCTAAATTTGTATTCAGTCTGTTATCGTTTTATTTGTATCTTTATTTTTAATTCAGTTTTGATATGGCTAAAATATCCATATCAAAATGCACAGTGGGGCAGTTGGTAACACTGCTGCCTTGCAGCAAGAAGGTTCTGGGTTTGATTCCCAGCCCTGGTCTTTCTGCATGGAGTTTGCATGTTCTCCCTGTGCATATGTGGGTTTTTCTAGGTACTCTCTCAGTCCAAAAACATGACGTCGTCCACTGACCGTTAGGCACCAGGTGATCCCACTAGGATCATGATGGGTATGATGATGGGTGGACGGCTGAAATAGTTTGTGCTTGTAATTTCTGCTACAGTAGGGACTAGTGGGGATCCTTTACTAAGCAAATAAATATTTTAAATATCTACAGCAGGTACAATATAAATAAAGACAGGTCAGGCTGATTATAAAAAATAAAAGAACATTCTGGAGAAGCTGACGCACCGGAGATTTCGGAGAATTTGGGATTGACTCCTCCTCCGACCAAGGCCAGCAGGTTGGAGCGATGCAGCATGGAGCACAGCGCCACACTGCCCACCTGCTCATGGTCTGAAACAACACAAACACTCAATGTGCACAGATACACTGATTTGCAACAGTTTTGGGACAGTTGTCAAGACGACAGAGGTCTTCATCTCACAGGCATACGTTCAGCATCACATTTTCTCCCTGCCTCTTTGCCTGAGCTGGAAAGCAGAGGTGGGCGGAGCCATCCAAAAAATCGATAATATTGACAGTGTGTTGTGGAAAAAATTCACTTACAAACTTTCATATTTCTATGTTGCAGTTCCTCAACTCTAACACAGAAAATAAGTGTTTGTTTCTCAAATTATATGTTTTTGTACTTTATTTAGGAAATGATGTACACAAATTTGTTTTGTTTGTCTATTGTTTTTGTTTATGTTGTTAATATGTAGGCCTGTCATAAATTTTGCTGAAAAATAAACTGATAAACCATAAAAATGGCTAAATGTCAGAACTCTGATATATCGAACTTAAGTAATAAAAAGTATTGGTATCGGTATTGGTATCAGCATCAGCGATACCAGACCAGGCCATATTGCCCACCTCTACTGCAAAGCATTTATGTCCAGTCACAAACAGGCCAGAGGTTTGTTGATTTGCTGATAAAAACTCATTAAAGCAGTGGAGTGACGGCAGGCAGCTATCAGTACCTCCACCAGGACTCACCCAGGTGGCCCTTCTCCATCAGCGGCTCCACGTTGTAGATTTTCACCCCCGTCTCCATCGCACAGCAGAAACAGCCTGTAGATGACAAACACTTCAAACTTCATCTGTTTGTTAGTTCTGCATGTTTTCTGTCAGGAGCACCTTCTGCTGCTTACACAATGGAGCCATTAAACGAAGTTGATTCTGTTTCTAAACACTCAACATTCAAAAGCAAACTGAGTTGACTTCTACGGAAGGTAAAGAGGATCAAAAATAGGCAACTTTTCACATAACATTGGCACTGACCTGATGTGATGAAGTTGTTTGACGTAAGCCTTACATGTGGTCATTTGTGTGAATTGTCAATTAATGTTGCATATAACAGTTTTAACTTAGACTGATGGGGGGATGTAATATTTTGTTAGTTACCTGACCCAAACTGAGATCAGAAGAATGTAACATATAATCTTCAAAAAATATATACATATATACGGTTAAGTTAAAGTACACCTTAGGTTTGAGAATATTTGTGATTCTATCCACAATACATTAAAAAAACTTAACATAAAAACAGAAATTCAATGTTTAGGTACATGATTTAGTAGATCTGTAGCAGTAAGAAAGTTTGCTGGACGATAAATTATGTTTAGGAAGATATTTTGTTTTGTTCAGCAAAACATTTTACTTACCTGAGGGCACTACCCAAAGATTTGGCTGTTATTATTGCAAAGACTTCATCTTTGTGATTAAAAAGGAAAACTATAGTAAGCTGGGTAGATTAAGTAAAAATAATGTGGTTTTTAATATTTTCACATAAATCTCAATAAGCCCTAGTAAGACAGATTTTAGTATCACAGTCCATAAAATACAAACATATTTAAATAAAGTTTAATTATAACAACTTGACTGGACATTTTCTACCGTTATGGATTACAGTTTAAATATTTATTTTCCTCTCAATAGAGAACACACTTGACTCAGTGATTCTTTATTCATCAGTGTCTTTTAGGAAAAAAGATCAATTGTCATGACAAGTTAATAAAGTCTGATTTCCAGATATACCACTGGCTCAGAGCTTTGATGTGTAAATGCATTTCCTCTCATAGAAGCTTCTTAGTTATTGCTCTCTTTAGTTTTGTCAACTTTTTCCTTTTCCACAGAAAGTTCTCATGGCTCAAAGTGTCAAGTATGTCATTTATATCAGACCCGTCTGTCTTATACAGCGCCTGAGACATTTATAAGTTGGTGCTATATAAATAAAAATGAACTGAAAGGAATACTACCTTACGATCTATCATGGGAGAACAAATATCAAAATGAATATAGATGGTTTGCATTAGTGTTTGTTATTGCTTGCTGGACCAACAAAATTAGTAAGGACATTGCATATTTTCATTTTCAGAATCAGTCCCATAAAACAAAAATGTGTCAATGAGATGAACAACTTTCCAAACACCTACAGCTCTAATGTAACCAAAACTGCTAAAGTAGAGAGAGCAAAACAACAACAGCCTCCCCCAGGCCTGTAGACGTCTGCGGTGGTTTCTTTTGTTCTGCTCTCCAACTGGAACACATCCAGAAGTTGCGGCAGTTGGGACATTTTGTGTGACTGTAAAACTTCGCCTTGCTGACGAAGCTTTTTTTCTAAAGTAAGTGGGACCAGGGTGAAGCTTACTTTGGTCCTGGTTGAACTGGAGGCTGTTGACTCCTCTCTGCTGAGCCATGGCTGCTGTAATCCTCCGGAACTACGCCTTTATTCACAATCGCAGGACAAACTGGAAGAGGAGACACAGACCGCCAGTCTCCAGCTTCCAGGCGACAGGTAGAGAGATACAGCCGCTGCAGCTGGAACTACAGCTGCGTCATTAGCATTAGCTTAGATGTAAACAAACAAACCGCTGCTCTTCCTCTGCTTTGTTTCATTGCTGCTGGTTTCTTGGAGCATCGTTGCCACCAAGTGGTCGGGAGGACAAATCTGCATTCTAAAAATCTAACTAGATCGTAAAGAACATTTTAATGACGCTGAAGCAAAAATCGTTCCCTTCCTAAAATAATGGCCCAACTCAATTGCCATTTAAAATGTATGAAATCAGTGACAGGACATGATCACTAATGGGCAACATACTCTTACAATTGTAAGACATTTGTAAACAAAGCGAGTTTTCTCAGGTACACAGAGCTCAGATGTTCTGACCCACTCTTCCATCTCATGTGTTGTTCTGAAAGTGTCATTCATGCTGGAATTATAACAAAATAAAAACTGGAAATGTCCAGTCTGGATGGAAAGACATACATCTGTGGTAAACCACGTGAATTACTCAGCAGAAAGTGAAATGTTATGAATGTGATTCTTGATAATAGGGACAAAATGGGTTTTAATTTTCCCAAATCTTTTAAAATTATTTCTCAACCTTATGTATGCAAATATGACAAATTATGTTTTGGAAATGTAAAGATGCTAAGGTGCAGGCTCCCAGTTGCAACATTTTTTAAAATATTACATTTTTAATCAACCTGACCCAGAACTTTGTCATCACCATCTGACAAAAATAAATATAAAATTATTTTTAAAATACCCTATTAGTGACATTTTTACTCATTTTTTACAAATGCATGCTTCTCAAGAAACAAAATATTTAAAACAAAAAGTCCATCTGATGGAGTTGACACAGAACTGAAGGTGGTGACAAACTAGTGAGTAAAAAGAAATACTTTATACATGTGAAGTAATGCAATTTACTTGCAATTAATTCATTAAAATGAATTATTTATTTATATTTATTCAATGAAGGTGCATCTTTGCTCATCCAACCAGGAGCCATCTCTGACCCTCTCTCTAAAGCCAGGAGCTCCTGCTGTTTTACGACTTTTCTCAGATGAGTGTGAAAAGCTGGAACTTCTCCTGTATTGTTTCCCACACAGACGAATGGCAATTCAAACGATCCTAGCAAACCATCTGCTGTAACTACAGGTAACATAAAGGTCAATAGGCCAGAATAAGTTACTGATTTTAAAACTATAATTAGGCTATTTCAATCAAGGCATGTTAAGTTTTAAAACTAGCACTTTAAATTTATTTTCTTAATACTTTTATAATTATTTATATGAATACTTGTACTTAATTGTCATAATATATTATCTTAGTATTCCTTTAATTGTTTTAAACTATTATAATGTGTTGAGTTCTGCTCCTGGACAAGGGATTTTACAGGCATCATCCACCTACTACAATGTTTAAAATAAAAAAAAATATTCAACAAACACAAGGAAAATATACATTGTTGTGCTCACATGACCCAGGTTAGTTTAGTCAGATATTTGAAAAAAGAAAAAAATTTGTGTATATTTTATTCAAATTTTGTGCTTTATCCATAGGAACAGTTTTGTCCCTATTCTCAAGAATCACCGATTTATTACGTCTACATAGTGAATAACATTTTTATATTTAGCAGTTAAAGGGTATATTAGTTCTACATCTGACCAGAGGTTAGTCATGCAACAGGGGAAACACTCAACTATGCCAATGTAGTAGAGGAAACCTGTCCTGACACTGTAAAGGCACCAGACACATCAGTCTGCTTGTCTAAACTGTTGGGATTGGACAAACAAGCAAACAAAAAAAAAGAAATACTCATATGCAATCCTTTATTTTTATTTTTTTTAAAAAGGAAAAATGCTGATCAGTGAAGGTTCTGTGTTCCCTGCTGGTGCCACCGCCCCTGTTGAGAAAGTGAGAAATATTACACGTTGCTCGACATCTCGTCTCCCCAGGTCCGTTAATGTGTGTAAAAGTGAAACCACAAAGACAACAGTCACTGTTCAATTTCACAATCAACCAGAATATTATTCAAACAATCAAATGCATAAAATCACATTAACAGCTTATCATAATCATCAGAAACTAGAGCCACAAAGAATAAATTAATTACCTTAGAAAAATATAAAAATACGAAGACGTGCCTTCGGAGACCACTGTGTGTGGCAGTTAAGACAGTTCCACCCCAGTGATCTGACCAGCTGTTTTAGCTCAATTACTTTTATATTCAGGCATGTTTCTACTGTCTGGTGCATTCTTATGTACAGTTTATAGGTGGACTCAAACAGCCCGTAATGATGTGTTGCTGTTTGCACACCAGAGACCATGCAGGTGTTACCAAGGCGAAGGGATGAATTCATCGCTGTCTAATCCTCCCAGGGTACGAACAATAGATGAGTTCATTTCATACAGAAACATTTTACTCAAGAAAGCGAGACCAAAGTTCATCAACTATCCGTATTTTTCATTCCAAACTGCTTCAACTGGTTCTTGCACCACACAGAGCTCTCCTGACCTCTCCTCTGACCCAGTGCATCAAACAGCATATTTTGATTATAAAAATTAGCACCCTTTTCATATATCTTCAAACTCTTATAAAATAGACATGAGCAGTTTCAATACCAAACTCTGTTACACTCAATATTTTCTGATTAGTTTTCAACTTCTTTGGTTTGTAGTGAACTAAAACACTTTCAGATGAATATATGACATACACTCTTAAGAATGTGATCTAATATAAAAAACTACTGATTAGACTAATTTTAATATTCTACCGATTAAGTTACATGTTGATTAAACTATGAGTCTAGATCTAAGCTAATTTGAGGCCTACTCAAAACAATCATGATCAATCTAATATTTCAACATGAGCCAAAGTTTAAACATAATTAAAACTAGCATAATTAAACTAATATTTCCAACAACCCTCTGATGGTTTTCATGTGCTTTCAGGAGGCAATGGTGGAAAAAGAGGAATTCAGCTTTCCACTGTGGAATTTGAGTTGAGAGAATCTAGGAAGGTAGAGTAAGGTAATTTTTTTATCTATATAGCACATTTTCAGCAACAAGGCAATTCAAAGTAAAGAAAAAAGAAAACCAAGTTATTTGTTCAGTTGAGTTTTCCACAAAAAGCTTTGCTCAAAATTTCAGACTATAATTTGAACTGTTGAGTGCCAAAAAAAAATGTAATAATAATAAAGGCAGTAAGTAACAGAATAAACCTTTGTTGCTTTATGGAGAAATCTGTTGGTTTCTAATTGAGATTTAAAAAGCCGATGTTTCTGCAGGTTGCCACATCAACAGTCTGTTTAATCGACATCTTTCTGTTTTACCAGGATCTTTTTAAAAACAAAGGAATACAGTCAAGATTTAAAGCAGTGGTTCTTAACCTTTTTTGAGGTACCGAACCCACCAGTATCATATGCGCACTCACTGAACCCTTCTGTAGTGATAAATAAAATATGATTTTTTTCCCCCCCCAAATTCAAGACAGACATGATCACTAAGTCTTAAAAGGTAGAGTCTCTGAGAACAGTTCTTCAAAATATAGTCAGTGTTTTCAGCAAAGCTGAGCCGACTGTCCAGGAACGACCCAAGGTATTTAAAATTAGCCACAGTTTCAACAGGTTGGCCATCGAGAGAAACTGGAACCACTTTAAGGTGTTGTTTAGATCATTTAATTAGCTCTTCATTCTTAAGAGAATTAAAAATGTATAATAAATAAAGACTTTGCGGTATTCTGATTTAGTAATGTAATTATATTAGTTGTGTTACCACCTCCACGCCACTAGAGGCAGTAGTAGGCCCGAAAAGATACGACTAAGGAGCAGATTTAGAAGTACACCGAAAGCTGCAGAATTTGGTAAACGGTGAGCTTTGCTGAAGTAATTAAAGACACAAGTTCAAATCCATGCTAAGAGGAACTCCTTCAATCAGTGCTCCTCCACAGCACTGATTGGCTCAGCAATGTAACGTGATCCTCTGCAGCAAGTGATGGCAAAGCGGGGCGTCATCACGACTTTACACAGTTTGTCTTTACCTCCGCGGTAGAGGCTCCGCCGAACCCCTGAGACCGACTCATCGAACCCCTGGGGTTCGATCGAACCCAGGTTAAGAACCACTGCTTTAAAGGTACATTTATGATTACGGTACTCTGTTGTTTAAACCATAAACAGTCTTTTTTTTTTTTTACAGGCTGCAAAATATTTCTGACCCACCCCTACGTTTATTCTCACGTGACGCAATGTGACCAATGAGAATCTTAATTTATTTTTTTAAATGTAATGTCCACCATCCAATGTCTGAAGGCTACAGACGCAGTCACTCCTTTTAATTTTACACACACGGCCACAGTTCACCTGGACAGCAGGTCCACATCGGTACGTACCACAATTATAGAGAAGAGTGATTTTCTTTCTGTCTGTGTCCGTCAGTCGACTCCTCTGTCCCATGTCCTTTATGTCTTTCTTTGGGATGATGGTGGGTTTTCCATTTGATGAAAAGAAAGTCCTGATAAATGAACAATAATCTTTACATTACAAGAAAAATTACATTTAAACTCCCCCCCGCGCCCCCCCCCCAAACTACCTTACCGTCCATAGTGTAGTATGGAACTGTAGTCGTACGGAATATCAAAAGTTTTCCCAGCAAGCTTTTTGAAGTTTTCCTCCATACCTGAAACAGTCAGACCAACTTTTTATATAGACCCTCAAACCACATAATGCTATATGATCAGCGGTGGCTCTGAAGGAAAGGAGAATTCAATGCTTGCCTAAAGTGGAGATGAAACCATTGTTCTTCCTCTCAACATGTTCAATCGCAGTGAAATTAAGTTTCTAAATGCTCCTTCTCAGACATGTAACCATAGTAATAAATACTTTATTCAGTGGGATAAAGTAAAGAGAAGCTTTCTTTGCTTCTCTTTCACAAAAGAGAAGCAAATAAATCAGCAATTCCCCCTGTTGGGATTTATACATCTCAACATGGGGGATGAATGAGTTCCCCCCCCGCTGGATTCATTCATCCAGAGGGAGACAAATAATTCTGTGTTTTCCTTTTATTTCTTTTAGTTAGTTGCTAAGATAAAGCTAAAAGAAATGATGCGTTAGGAAACGCCCTCAAAGTTAAGATTACAGGATACTAGGAGCTAGGTAGCGCTCCCTTTGGGGCATAGATTAGGCTAACAAAGGAGATCACAAACTCTTCTGGGGTGCCATTTTGTCTGTTAGCTCTTAGAGGAAGCAGGTCATAATGGACCAGCTGTATTTTGTCATTAATAAATGGAATTCATGAATTCAACTCACTGACTCTTCTTTAGTCATCAAGAACTCGGCATGGAGAACGGTTAATTCTCCGCATTACCAAGGTAAAGGGATGAATTCATCACTCTCTAATACTCCCTGCACATCTCCCCAGAGTAGGAACAATTGATGTGTTCATTTCATACAGAAGCATTTTACTCAAGAAAGTGGGGCCGAAGTTTTCATTCTTCCAAACTGCCTCAAACTGGTTCCTGAAAGGCACAGATCTCTCCTGACCTCTCCTCTGACCCAGGGCATTTTGATTATAAAAATTGGCACATGTTTCATATAATATCTTTACACTCTTACAAAACAGACATGAACAGTTTCAATTTAAAAAACCTGTTACACTGAATAGTTTCTGATTAGTTTTCTACCTTTTTGGTTATAGTGAACTAAAACATTTTCAGATGAAGTAATGACTTGCACACTTGTTAAGAATGTGATCCAATATAAAAACTACTCATTAAACCAGGGGTCCCCAAACTTTTTCCTGCGAGGGCCACATAGCTGTTCCTTTCTGTGGTCGGGGGCCGGTCTNATGTAATGTCCACCATCCAATGTCTGAAGGCTACAGACGCAGTCACTCCTTTTAATTTTACACACACGGCCACAGTTCACCTGGACAGCAGGTCCACATCGGTACGTACCACAATTATAGAGAAGAGTGATTTTCTTTCTGTCCGTCTCCGTCAGTCGACTCCTCTGTCCCATGTCCTTTATGTCTTTCTTTGGGATGATGGTGGGTTTTCCATTTGATGAAAAGAAAGTCCTGACAAATGAAAATGAACAATAATCTTTACATTACAAGAAAAATTACATTTAAACTCCCCCCCGCGCCCCCCCCCCAAACTACCTTACCGTCCATAGTGTAGTATGGAACTGTAGTCGTACGGAATATCAAAAGTTTTCCCAGCAAGCTTTTTGAAGTTTTCCTCCATACCTGAAACAGTCAGACCAACTTTTTATATAGACCCTCAAACCACATAATGCTATATGATCAGCGGTGGCTCTGAAGGAAAGGAGAATTCAATGCTTGCCTAAAGTGGAGATGAAACCATTGTTCTTCCTCTCAACATGTTCAATCGCAGTGAAATTAAGTTTCTAAATGCTCCTTCTCAGACATGTAACCATTGTAATAAATACTTTATTCAGTGGGATAAAGTAAAGAGAAGCTTTCTTTGCTTCTCTTTCACAAAAGAGAAGCAAATAAATCAGCAATTCCCCCTGTTGGGATTTATACATCCCAACATGGGGGATGAATGAGTCCCCCCCCCCTCCCGCTGGATTCATTCATCCAGAGGGAAACAATTCTGTGTTTTCCTTTTATCTCTTTTAGTTAGTTGCTAAGATAAAGCTAAAAGAAATGATGCATTAGGAAACGCCCTCAAAGTTACGATTACAGGATACTAGGAGCTAGGTAGCGCTCCCTTTGGGGCATAGATTAGGCTAACAAAGGAGATCACAAACTCTTCTGGGGTGCCATTTTGTCTGTTAGCTCTTAGAGGAAGCAGGTCATAATGGACCAGCTGTATTTTGTCATTAATAAATGGAATTCATGAATTCAACTCACTGACTCTTCTTTAGTCACCAAGAACTCAGCATGGAGAACGGTTAATTCTCCGCATTACCAAGGTAAAGGGATGAATTCATCACTCTCTAATACTCCCTGCACATCTCCCCAGAGTAGGAACAATTGATGTGTTCATTTCATACAGAAGCATTTTACTCAAGAAAGTGGGGCCGAAGTTTTCATTCTTCCAAACTGCCTCAAACTGGTTCCTGAAAGGCACAGAGCTCTCCTGACCTCTCCTCTGACCCAGTGCATTTTGATTATAAAAATTGGCACATGTTTCATATAATATCTTTACACTCTTACAAAACAGACATGAACAGTTTCAATTTAAAAAACCTGTTACACTGAATAGTTTCTGATTAGTTTTCTACTTTTTTGGTTATAATGAACTAAAACATTTTCAGATGAAGTAATGACTTGCACACTTGTTAAGAATGTGATCTAATATAAAAACTACTCATTAAACCAATTGTAATCAAATTATGCTCCTTATATCTAAGAAAAATGTTCTACTGATCAGGTTATATCTGTATTGATTAAATCATAAATCTAACCTAAATTAAGGTCTACTCCAAACAATCATGATCAGTATAATATTTCAACACGCACTAAAGTTAAACATCACTAAAACTAGCATAATCAAACTCATTTCTCCAACAATCCTCCTATTGATCTCTGAAAAGAGATGACCTATGTAAATGGTCTGAATCCCAACACAGGGTACCGAGAGGCTACCGGCCTGCAATCAAAGACATAATCTTTTATCTGGAGAATTAGACCTTCTTCTTCCGGATTCTCACTGCACAGTTCCCACCAGCTACATTCCTTGTTGGTCAAACAGACATCTTAGCGCAATCTCAGATTTTATAGCCTTCAACTCGTGAGGGGGTAACTTAAATTTTCAGAAATGCATCTGATAGACCCACAAGGCTTCTGGAACAGTGTCCCAGTTTAGCTATTGGTATGAACTCCTTATACCAACTGTTAAATATGTTGGAGTGTTTGGGCTCGGCCCAACCAGGCATCCTGCAGTGTCTAAACTAGAGTCTGGCAAACCGCTGAAGCTTGGCCTAAACCAGTTCAAGAAACTGCATAAGAAAAATATAAAAATAAAGGTGTTTCAGTGATCTAGACAGACATTATACTCAAGGTTAGATTTCTATGGAGCTCCTAAAGGGACAATAAATGAAAAAAAAACAAAAAAAAAACTCCACCAATATCCCTTTTAGGGTCTCTGTAGATTTAAATTATTTTAAAACTGCTTTTTTGTTGTGACAAATAAAACCTGAGCCGTTGTATTTGTTGGATTCAATAGGAATAGAAACATTATCACATTACCTTTGATGATGTTACTCTTGATAATTTCAATAAAGCCATCCCGGTCCAACCTGGTGTGTTCATGCTCAAAGCCAAGAGTGTGAAGGATCTCATGAGCAATGTTGCCCACGCTGCATGACGGCGCAACATACACAAACTGCCGGCCTCCGAAAAAGCCCACGTTTGAAGCGCAGCTAAGGGGCGACAGATGACATACAGACATGTTATTAGACAGAATCTGAACCCAACTCTCTCCTGAGCAGGTTGGGTTGAGCATGTGGGCTCAACATGCTCAACCCAATGTTGGTGGGGTAGGCATTTTAAATGAATTAGCTAAAACCCTGCATGAAGCACCATACCCATGTCCAAACCTGGTTGAAAAGTCTACATACCCTTTACCAGGACGGAAGAGCACATAGTCTAACTCGGTAGAGTTTCTCCTGTGGAAAGTTATGCAGGTGTGCTCAGACACCATTGCCATGGCAGCCATGATATCCTCCTTTTTGTCATCTTAAGAAAATAAACTCAGTTAAAGCCTTTTGTGAGTAGTGCTAACTAGTATACTTACTACTTACTTATGTCTGGTCTGATGTCGTATGGCAAGTCTGTAGTTGGCCAAGATTTACCCACTGCATTCCTGTTTTTCTGCAAAACAACATAAAATATATATATATATATGTGTGTGTGTGTGTGTGTGTGTGTGTGTGTGTGTGTGTGTGTGTGTGTGTATTACAGGTGTTCAATTGACAACATTGTCTTAAAGTTGGTTTCAACCTAGACAGGATGCTGAGGCCAAAACTTTTATCCAATTTCTACACCTGCCTTTTCCCAGGGGTGAAAGTAGTTTTAAATTCTTGGAGGTACTATGACAAAATCTATAAAGCACACAAAGAAGCAATTATACATATATATATATTTCAGTCTGAAATATATAATTGCTTCTTTGTGTGCTTTGGAGTTTCTGTGCTGATTAATTTTTTTGTGACGCAATTAAAGCTGTGTAGCTCTTGAATTGCTACAAAATGGAGCTATATTTCCCTCAGCCCACTGGCTGCAATGTTGACACCGCGAGATGCCGCGAGATCTAAATTCTGAACATAGTCTTCCACATCTGGTTGATGGGGTAACAGGTCCAAGGGAACCACAGACATTTCTCCCAGGCCAGATTAGACACATAGACCATCTTCATCAGTTCATTATAAATCCTGCATCGTATTCAAAAACAATCTAATT
>NW_006800246.1:26349-50292 GCF_000485575.1 Poecilia formosa | reverse complement strand
TTTTTTTTTTTTTTTTTTTTTTTTTCAGTCTGAAATATACAATTGCTTCTTTGTGTGCTTTGAAGTTTCTGTGCTGATGGAATTTTTTGTGACGCAATAAAAGCTGTGTAGCTCTTGAATTGCTACAAAATGGAGCCATATTTCCCTTAGCCCACTGGCTGCAATGTTGACACCACGAGATGCCGTGAGATCTAAATTCTGAACATAGTCTTCCACATCTGGTTGATGGGGTAACAGGTCCAAGGGAACCACAGACATCTCTCCCAGGCCAGATTAGACACATAGACCATCTTCATCAGTTCATTTTAAATACTGCATCGTATTCAAAAACAATCTAATTATTATTAATAATAATGTCACCAAAAACTGCTACTGCTGCTCAACTGATGGAGACATAAGAAAGAAGCTACAAGTCTTTTAAAAACATATATAAACATTTGTTTCCCAGTTGGTTTAATAGTTAAAATACAAGAAAAGTGAAATACCAACAGACTCGTAACCAGTTTACAGGAAAGCATAGAAATGGACTTATTTATCTCCTTCCCGGCTATCAGCAATGTGGGCTGCTGATGCTGTGCTGCTGTTGGTGTCAAGCAGTTACACATTACATTACGTTCTGTCTATTGTTTACATTTCCGTACCATACAGAGCAAATGTGTTCGAGTGGGTCGTTTACAACCCATCAAATATGGAGCGGCAGCATCATTTCTTTGGGATCATTCTTTATTCTATTTTTATGCTAACGTGTAAAATTATTAAACCAAAATTATTTATTTGTAGCTCTTCTCCAAGCAGGCAAAATTTCTTGTCACAATTTACAACAGCAGCAGCAGCAAATATCTGTAGGTTACATTTAATTTTACTTTTAAGATATTTTTAAGTCAAGTATGATTCAAAAATTTAAACCTGATAGAATGATGAAAAATCCTACTTAAATTAATGGTTTTAATATACCATTGTCAATCTAAACTTAATATTTAACCATTAAGATCCCTGTTTTAATCATCCCTAGCCTCCTAAAATATACCCTTCTGAAGTTCATCATGGCGCCTCGAATGATTAAGTGACGCAGTTGCAAAGGGTTAATAGTTTGAGTCATGCAGAAGTGATTTGACCGTTTCCATAGCAACGATCAGAAGCAAGACATTCCCCCAGAACTACAGTGAGCTCATTGTAGCTATGACCTCATCTATGACATAGATCAAAGAACATCTGAGGTTATGAATGCTTGGATCTCAAAACAGGAGGTCATATCCAAGCATCTCTTTGAGCAGTAGCAACGTGTTTAACAAAAATTTTGACAATGCAACAGATCGCAGTCACCACCGTGTTTTTCCCCCTGACGATTGGAGCAGGTTTTTTGATAACGACAGGAGTGAGAAAGATTTTTAACAAGCTGCTCCCGGGGGTCACTTTTGACGTCACTAGCTATAAGGATGAAAATGAGTATGACGAATTTGATGCATACCTTTTCAAACCTTCCCCAGCTGTGAAGCAAACACCACAGGAAAACCCACAGCAAGCTTCCTCGGCTGGGGAGGCTTGCTGTGGCTCATCAGGTAATTTTCAGAAAGATCAGTCTGAAAAACGGCAAACCTCCCCGGCTGGGGCAGTTTATGCTGGCTCAACAGGCCGTAGCAAACAGACTGATCATTCAGATCATTCGGATAGAGACACCGCTGATGAAGACAGTGATTTCCCCAGTCTTCCCAAAGTTCACAGACTGAGAAGGGTTGGAGCAATAAGGAGGAAAACAAGGCGTCCAAAACCTCAACCTGAGCTCTGAGGAACGCAACATTAGAAGACCGGACCCAAACTTCCCCGGCTGGGGAAGTTTGTATCATGCCGTCAGTCAAGATGACGGTCAACAAGAATTTTTAGCATGAGGTTGGTGCTGATATCTACTCCTTTGATCACAAGCTTTGCAGGTGGCGAATTCTGATTAGTTGGGAGATCGAACATTGTAGATATTCTCTTCTTTTGCTCTTTTCTGCAGCACACAAGTTAAGGTACGCAAACAAGGAGACCGTTGAGTCTAAAAGCTCAACCTCTGCTCTGAGGAAAGCGGCATTAGAAAACCAGACCCATCAAGAGATATCTGTCCTANCCAGTTTACAGGAAAGCATAGAAATGGACTTATTTATCTCCTTCCCGGCTATCAGCAATGTGGGCTGCTGATGCTGTGCTGCTGTTGGTGTCAAGCTCTCAGTTACACATTACATTACGTTCTGTCTATTGTTTACATTTCCGTACCATGCAGAGCAAATGTGTTCGAGTGGGTCATTTACAACCCATCAAATTTGGAGCGGCATCATCATTTCTTTGGGATCATTCTTTATTCTATTATTTATTTTATGCTAACGTGTAAAATTATTAAACCAAAATTATTTCTTTGTAGCTCTTCTCCAAGCAGGCAAAATTTCTTGTCACAATTTACAACAGCAGCAGCAGCAAATATCTCTAGGTTACATTTAATTTTATTTTAAAGATATTTTTAAGTCAAGTATGATTCAAAATTTTAAACCTGATAGAATGATGGAAAATCCTACTTAAATTAATGGTTTTAATATACCATTGTCAATCTAAACTTAATATTTAACCATTAAGATCCCTGTTTTAATCATCCCTAGCCTCCTAAAATATACCCTTCTGAAGTTCATCATGGCGCCTCGAATGATTAAGTGACGCAGTTGCAAAGGGTTAATAGTTTGAGTCATGCAGAAGTGATTTGACCGTTTCCATAGCAACGATCAGAAGCAAGACATTCCCCCAGAACTACAGTGAGCTCATTGTAGCTATGACCTCATCTATGACATAGATCAAAGAACATCTGAGGTTATGAATGCTTGGATCTCAAAACAGGAGGTCATATCCAAGCATCTCTTTGAGCAGTAGCAACGTGTTTAACAAAAATTTAGACAATGCAACAGATTGCAGTCACCACCGTGTTTTTCCCCCTGACGATTGGAGCAGGTTATTTGATAACGACAGGAGTGAGAAAGATTTTTAACAAGCTGCTTCCGGGGGTCACTTTTGATATCACTAGCTATAAGGATGAAAATGAGTATGACGAATTTGATGCATACCTTTTCAAACCTTCCCCAACTGTGAAGCAAACATCACAGCAAAACCCACAGCAACCTTCCCTGGCTGGGGAGGCTTGCTGTGGCTCATCAGGTAATTTTCAGAAAGATCAGTCTGAAAACAAACGGCAAACTTCCCCGGCTGGGGCAGTTTATGGTGGCTCAACAGGCCATAGCAAACAGACTGATCATTCAGATCACTCGGACAGAGACACGGCTGATGAAGACAGCGAGTTCCCCAGTCTTCCCAAAGTACACAGACTGAGAAGGGTTGGCGCGATAAGGAGGAAAACAAGGCGTCCAAAACCTCAACCTGAGCTCTGAGGAACGCGGCATTAGAAGACCGGACCCAAACTTCCCCGGCTGGGGAAGTTTGTATCATGCCGTCAGTCAAGATGATGGTCAACAAGAATTTTTTGGCTTGGGTTTTTTGTGGTTTTTTCTTCTTTTGTGCCTAGCTTTGCAGGTGGCGAATTCTGATTAGTTGGGAGATCGAACATTGTAGATATTCTCTTCTTTTGCTCTTTTCTGCAGCACACAAGTTAAGGTACGCAAACAAGGAGACCGTTGAGTCTAAAAGCTCAACCTCTGCTCTGAGAAAAGCAGCATTAGAAAACCGGACCCATCAAGAGATATCTATCTGTCCTAGGGAACGATTTCTCTAATCACAAAGAACAAACTTCCCCGGCTGGGGAAGTTTGCAGTGACAAGGAGACCGTTGAGTCTAAAAGCTCAACCTCTGCTCTGAGAAAAGCAGCATTAGAAAACCGGACCCATCAAGAGATATCTATCTGCCCTAGGGAATGATTTCTCTAATCACAAAGAACAAACTTCCCTGGCTGGGGAAGTTTGAGGTGACAAGGAGACCGTTGAGTCTAAAGCTCAACCTCTGCTCTGAGGAAAGCAGCATTAGAAGACCAGGCCCATCAAGAGATATCTGTCCTAGGGAATGATTTCTCTAATCACAAAGAACAAACTTCCCCGGCTGGGGAAGTTTTCTGTGAAAAGGCGACAGCTGAGTCTGAATACTCAACTTCTCCATTGATGAAAACAGCATTAGAAGACAGGACCCCTGAAGAGACCACTGTCCAGGTAATGATTTTTCCAATCTTCCCTAGGAACAAACATGGATACAGAGATATGGTTGTTAATAAACAGTGAAAAACTTGCGTAAAGTGTAAGGGAGTTATAATTACAACTGTCCATCCATTTCATCCATCCATTTTCTTCCTCTTGGGTCGGGTCGCGTAGGTAGCAGCTTAAGAAGGGAGGTCCAGACTTCCATCTCCCAAGCCACATGTTCCATGTCCTCTGGGGGAATCCCAAGATGTTTCCAGGCCAGCCGAGAGACATAGTCCCTCCAGCGTGTCCTGGGTCTTCCTCGGCCTCTCCTCCCGGTAGGACGTGCCTGGATCACCTCACCAGGGAGGCGTCCAGGAGGTATTCTGGCCTGATGCCCAAGCCACCTCAACTCTGAGCACTCTACTCTTTTTTAATCATAATAGTAATAGTACTATTATGATAAAAAAACAATAGCAATATTATATAAAGTTATATAATAAAGTCATGTTATAACTTTATTATAATTTAATAACATAATATGAAATATTACTATTGTTTTTTAATAATAATAATAGTACTAATAATATCCCCACAAAAAAATCTGAATATCTAGTCCATTACAGTCTTATATTTTTATGCCTTGATGTTTATTTTTGCGATTATTAATAAGTGGTCAATGTGGTAGATTAGCTACTGCAGCTATTAGCTAATTAAACACCTGCTGTACTGATGATCTGTAAGAGTTGGTGTTCAAGTTGCCTTTTATTTTCTAACTGCACTGAAACAGAATTCCACACCACATCTACATGTTAAGGTTGTCAAAGTAAAGCTAGCATAACTGAACTANGAGACCGTTGAGTCTAAAAGCTCAACCTCTGCTCTGAGGAAAGCGGCATTAGAAAACCAGACCCATCAAGAGATAGCTGTCCTAGGGAATGATTTCTCTAATCACAAAGAACAAACTTCCCCGGCTGGGGAAGTTTGCGGTGACAAGGAGACCGTTGAGTCTAAAAGCTCAACCTCTGCTCTGAGGAAAGCGGCATTAGAAAACCGGACCCATCAAGAGATATCTGTCCTAGGTAACGATTTGGCCAACCTTTCAAAAGAGCAAACTTTCCCTGCTGGGGACGTTTGCTCTGGAAAGAAGAGACCTGACTATCAAACCTTAACTTGTGTGCTGCAGAAAAGGGCAAAAGAAGAGAATATCTACAATGTTCGATCTCCCAACTAATCAGAATTCGCTGCCTGCAGAGCTTGCGATCAAAGGAGTAGATATCAGCACAAACCTCATGCTAAAAATTCTTGTTGTCCATCATCTTGACTGACAGCATGTTACATCTGTCGCACTCCCCCTGATTTTTAGTATGGCAGAGATCTCCCCTGGGTTTTGGCATTAGATATTTGATTACCTCAGGAATGAGGAACAGTTTTGACAAACTACTTTCTGGTAGCAATTTAGAAAAAAGTAGCTCTCAGGACGAGTGCACTCTCTCTCGGTATGATCTTAATGATGCATTTCATTTTGATGCTTCCCCGGCTGGGGAAGTTTTCTGTGAAAAGGCGACAGCTGAGTCTGAATACTCAACTTCTCCATTGATGAAAACGGCATTAGAAGACAGGACCCCTGAAGACCACTGTCCAGGTAATGATTTTTCCAATCTTCCCTAGGAACAAACATGGATACAGAGATATGGATGTTAATGAACAGTGAAAAACTTGCGTAAAGTTTTAAGGAGTTATAATTACAACTGTCCATCCATTTCATCCATCCATTTTCTTCCTCTTGGGTCGGGTCACGGAGGTAGCAGCTTAAGAAGGGAGGTCCAGACTTCCCTTTCCCAAGCCACATGTTCCATGTCCTCTGGGGGAATCCCAAGACGTTTCTAGGCCAGCTGAGAGACATAGTCCCTCCAGCGTGTCCTGGGTCTTCCTCGGGGCCTCCTCCCGGTAGGACGTGCCTGGAACACCTCACCAGGGAGGCGTCCAGGAGGCATCCTGACCTGATGCCCGGGCCTCCTCAACTGGTTCCTCATGACGCTCAACTCTGAGCACTCTACTCTTTTTTTAATCATAATAGTAATAGTACTATTATGATAAAAAAACAATAGGAATATTATATAAAGTTATATAACAAAGTCATGTTATAACTTTATTATAATTTAATAACATAATATGAAATTATAATAAAGTTATAATTTTATATTGTTTTTAATAATAATAATAATAATAGTACTAATAATATCCCCACAAAAAAATCTGAATATCTAGTCCATTACAGTCTTATATTTTTATGGCTTGATGTTTATTTTTGCGATTATTAATAAGTGATCAATGTGGTAGATTAGCTACTGCAGCTATTAGCTAATTAAACACCTGCTGTACTGATGATCTGTAAGAGTTGGTGTTCAAGTTGCCTTTTATTTTCTAACTGCACTGAAACAGAATTCCACACCACATCTACATGTTAAGGTTGTCAAAGTAAAGCTAGCATAACTGAACTACTTCCCTCTCCCTCCATATTTTTTTCTTAATTACCTTTTTCCTGACCTGCTAATCTAGTGATATTGTAGCAAAGCACTGCATCCCTTTCACTTTTATTAGGCATACACAGGGGTGAAAGTAGTTTTAAATTCTTGGGGGTACTATGACAAAATAATTATTTTATATATATATATATATATATATATATATATATATATATATATATATATATATATATATAAAGCTTTTATCACTTTTTTTGCAAAGTGATAAAACCTGGGTAGCTCTTGAACTGTTACAAAATAAAGCTGTATTTCCTTCAGCCCACTGGCTGCAATGTTGACACCTTGAGATGCCATGAGTCCTAAATTCTGAACATCATGGCATAGAGTGCATCCCAGTTTTCCACATCTGGCATATAACCATTCATTTTAGCTTTTAAACTGGATATATTGATCCAGTTTAATCAATAATCAGTAGCCTAGCATCATGACCTGTTTGTTCTGAAGATCCTCCAGCTTCCACTTCGTCTTCCTAACATGGCGCCTCCTCTCCCTGACTCTCATACTGATGGGAGCTCTGTTAAGTTAAAAGCTCATCTTCTGAAGTTGGGATATTTTTCCTCCAACAGGTTCCAGAGGAATCACCTCAAACCAGATGTTGGACTGGATTTTATTTCACTGTCATTTGTGAATGTTAGCTTCTCATTTTCAACAGTGGAGCTATAAAGGTTGAAAAAGGTTATTTTGGAGAAAGTCTCATCAATATCAATATTTCCACTAAGTAAGAGGCAAAAAAAAAGATAAAGGAAAAGCCTCTCAGACTCTGAGCCCATCTCTGGCAATCAGGGGGCAAGACGGGGTACACAGTGGACAGGTCATCAGTCCATCACAGGGCAACACATATGACAAACAAGACAAAACCATTCATGTACACTCTTAATCCAAATAAAGCCAATATGCATTTTGGGGGGACTTGAGAGAGAATGATTGAGTGACCTTTGGCTATTCATACTCAAACATTCAGCCTTACATGCATTTTAAAAGACAATTTTATGAAAATGCATGCTTCACATAGAAAAATCTCAAATATTTTGGGACAATAGTAGGTCACTTGAAGGGACGACTAGTCTATTCCAAGTAGACATGCGCCAGCATCCAGTAGGTGTTAGATTAGAGTGTTGTCTCAACTCTACTCTGTTGGGTAATGAAGAGGTGGAGGGAAACCAGACCTGTGAAGGCAGTAATCAATTAAACTAAAGATAAATGCATGGATGAGTTTCCCTAGATCTTGTTGAACTTGTTGGTCTCGATTTAGTTTCAAGGAAAAGGTAACAAATAAGTTACCATGGTGATTGATCCTGTGCAGCTAGCCTGCTCCAGATCTTGCTAACAGCCAGGCTTAGTAGACCCTAGAGCCTCATCTGCTCGGTCAACGCTCACGCCAATCAGAAGTAAGTTTTGTCCGTGATTGCATTATCTTATGTGTCTGTTTTGGTCTTTTTTTTAAAAAAAAAATCACCCTGCATTAAAGTGCAGGTATTCAGTCAAGTTATTAACCAGTGGTGGTTTCTGATATAGGCAACATGGCCAACTGCCCTAGGTAACATCTTGTGTGGGGCGGCATGAGTGCACATATCAATTAAGAAAAAATTTGCAGCTGACACTTTGCTGATTTAAAATAGACATCATAGCAAATAGACCCCCAGTGTCAATGAGCAAAAAAGTGTTGCTTGTCTTTACTCACCGATACCAGCATGTCTCCCTCCACCACTGCCACGTCATCAGAAAAAAGCTCTGGGAAAACATTCATGTTAAATGTATTATTTTACAGTTTCTGATTTTAAGGGGGTAAAATACTCCAAGATACAGCTTTGCAATACAATTTTTGCCATTAATGACACCTTTGAAATACTTCAGGACATGCAACCTGGGAGCATAAAGAAGGAAGACCACTTTCAGGAACAATTTTTTATTTTTATTTTTTAGAAAAAGCAAGACATGATAGGAAGTTTCAATGTCCTTGTCAATGTGGCTTTTAAAATTAAAGAGAAAAATAATATTTCTGAAAGCATTCCAACAGTTTTTCTTATAGTTTTGATTGGTTCTTTGCCTCCTTTAGTTGCTTGAAATGCCTTAATGCACAAACTCCAGTCCTAGAGGGTCACTGTCCTGCAACTTTTAGATGTGCCTCTGCTGCACCACACCTGAATAGAATAATTAGATCATTAGCAAGGCTCTGGAGAACCGATCTACACATGGAGGAGGTAATTAAATCATTTCATTCCAGTGTCTTGTACCTGTGGCACATCTAAATACTGCAGGACAGCGGCCCTTGAGGACTGGAGTCCGACACCCCTGCCTTAATGAATACACTCAACATGAAAGCCAAGCCTTGAAACTGTGTTTTATTTACTTTCTACCCAAGATCAACCAAACCATCAGCAGAAACTGACAAAGTGACCTCACCTTCTAATGTCTCTGGGTTATGGGTCACATGTTGTACTACGTTGATGTCAAACAGAGGCACTGCAAAAAAAAAGTCACAATCAACCGCTCATAAATAATGACTAAAGAAAACATTGATCATAACACCCAACTCCCCCAGATAACTGGAGTTTACAGTTTCTCAAAAGCAGTGAGGAACCATGCAGTTCTTTCTACAGAGATTTTCAGCATTACAGGATTAAAAGCTGGGTGACTTCTTACCATTTTTCACATAGGCAGCAAAAGTTAGAGCCACTAAGAGCTGAAGCAGCATAGCCTGTATTCCAGTCGAGCTTGCAGCACCACTCCCAATGTTATCACATGAAGTTGAATCAGCTGGGAGCTGAAGCCTTGTTGAAAACCCAGCAGAGCTGGAAAAACCCACCTCATTATATAGACTACTGTTTCTCAACGGGGGCGGTACCGCAGAACACCAGAGTTTCTGATGATTCTCTTCTTGTTTTCAGAAGAAGAGAATCATAGCTTTTCTTCTGAAGAGAAGAGCTATGATTAGTTGCAGTTCTATCATGTTTTAATGTTGCACAGCACAGTCTTTTGCATATAGTTCAAGGTTTAAACTGGTATTGTTGTACATCTTTTATCTGGTCATTTTGTGCAATATTTAACAACTAACATCAGAAAATGGCACAGAAGAAGAATTTTTTTCCCACTGATTGGCACCTGAGTGAAGTTGCCCCCCCACCGTAGCACAAACGTTTGACACCAATTTTGTCTGATTTGAAGAAGGTGGGGGGCCAACTTCACTCAGGTCTGATTGGCTGCTGATAGGCCTACCGATTTTAACTTGAATGTCCATTGCATTTTCGTAGACGCCTGTAAAAAAATTTTTTATTCCCATGGCTTTTTTATTCCCTGGAAAATTATTTTTGATGATAAATACAGAAACAACCAAAAAATTAAAGCATCAACAATAGTGATAATATTAATAATATTCAGTGCAAAGTAGCTAACACGTTTTTGATGGGGGACAGTAAGGGACCTGAATCTTCTCTGTGTCGTTCCTAATTTTTATATGTCCTAGTGAACTAGAACGATGCTTTCTAGGAACAGAGGCAGATTTATCCTCCTGCGATTGCGTTCCTATTTCTACTCTCAGTTTCTCTATTTTGTTGCGGGTCGGAGTCGATCAAAACCAGAATATGTGTGGCTGAACGGTTAGATATGCGTTTCTTTGACCTAGTTTCCTTTTGTTTTTGTTCGTTTTTCTTTTGATATTAGCTTTTCTGACTGATATCACCAGATTGGCTGTCTGGTTTCCAGCCTAATCTTCAGCCAGCCAATCAATTTATGACAGTGTAGTAACTGTGTTGTAACAAACAAACAAACAAACAATTTTATGAAGAGTTTAAGCTCTCCCCATTGACAGATCGGGGATCTAGTTAGAATAGCTCTGTTTTGGATCCCTGGCAGTGATGGCTGATCAAAACTTTTTTAACCATTTAACTATTGTATCGGAAAAAGACGCATTAGTCCCAAGGGTATGTGTTCCATGGTCTTTGGTGCCATCGCGTGGCTAAAATGTGAAGTGGAGCTTCAATCAAGAAATTGAAAAGAGCACTTTCATTATTATCAATGTCATGTTGAAGTGTTGAATTGACATCTTCTGCTTAAATAACGTGTTACACTTCTGTCTCATGCTATGGTGTAACTTTGCAAATGTATTAGTTGAGGTTGAAAAAAAAACTTTTTAGCAAATAATTTTGAAGCATAAACTTCTATTGTTTGAATATCTTCCATGGTGTGTTCTCCATTTGTGGTGTTTTAACTTGAACTTAGATAATGTACATTTAAATAATCATAACGATTATATCGGAAAAGGGCTCAATACGTCCGAGTTTTCCAGTTCCGTGGTCTTTGGTGCCATCGTGTGGCTAAAACTGTGAAGAGCTCCTTCATTATCATTGTTGAGACTGCAGAGTTGTCTCTGCAGTCTCATGCAGAGACATGTTAATTAATTTTTGATTAATTAACATGTCACAATTCTATGTGCTATTATTGGTAATAACTGCAAATTTAATTGTGAGGGTGACAAATAATTTTATGCCCAGTTTTTAACAAAGAATAAACTTATTGTTTGAACATCTGCCGTGGTGTGGTCTCCCTTTTTGGTGCCGTGTTAATTATAAATGTAAAGGTAATTTTATTGTTGCCTGGGGTTATACTTGTCCTGGGATGTCCCTTCCTAAATGTTTGTTTCAAGTATACTAATGCCAAATATAGTACAGTCATTTTTATATGGAATATTATTCTCACGTCTCAAATAAAGTAAAATTTAATTTCTTTTGGAATTAGTAAAATATTTTTGATTTTGAATTTGAAGAAGTTGTTATGAACTGGTAAAATATGGGGAAAAATACATATTTTATGCATACCACACTGTATAGGCTTTGTTATCCTCAGAATCAAACCTCATAATGCAACTTGCTACCAAAGATCATTAAATAATTTCTTCAACAAAGGCAGATTCACTAAAAGACATGGTTGGCAAAAAGTCTAAACTTCATTCCAATGAGACATTTATGTTGGAAAAATATATATATATATATAAAAACTGGCCAATAACAAAGCTCTGTCCTGAAAAAAAAGATGTGTCAGCTGGTGTACAATAATGTTGGAAAGATTATTGTTTTTCCATCAGTGAAGTTCAGATGCCAATAATTAGAGGGAGCTACCAGAACAAGGAGGCATTCCAACCTCAGCCTTGGAGCTCATGAGCCAGGGTACATATGGAATAAGGCCAATTAAAACGTTTTTCATGTATTTCATTTAGAAGGTGAAAATCATTTTCTACATGCTGTCTTTCCTTAAAATAACACTGCACAACTATCCTTTGGATGATTTTGTGCTGTTTCTTCTTCAACAAGATGAAGATCAGAATAGACTTCTTGCCAAAGTAAAATCTGTTTTAAACAGCAGACAGTGTTGGCAAAACTTTTAGGTGTCTGCTATAACGTTGCACTAAGAAGAAATAGGATGTCGGTTGAGTTTCACTAAATTTTTATTGTTTCAAAACATGGCGCACAACATAGACATCTGTCCTTACTTTACTGTGCACTCTCAAACTTCGAAATCACAAACAGTGAATACCCTCGCATGGCACAAAACCTTCAGGTTTCTGCTAGTAGTACTTTGTATATATAAAAAAGGTCGTCTGGCGACTTCCATGAATTTTATTGCCTCATAGGATCTTTTCTTGCTCTCCACTGTGTGCGCTCTCAATCTTACAACTGACAGTGAATGCCCTCTGGTGGCGAAAAAGCGCTACAACATGAAAAACGTACTCTGAGGTTTCAGATCCGTCCAAGTTAAAGACTAAATAGGGTTAGTCATACCGTCTTGTAAAACAAAAATACAACAAAATAAACATATTGAGGGTTGTCCACATTTTGCCAAAGGCAGCAAAAATGACCTTCTGCCACGGTGAGCTGGAGATGAAAAAATAATGTAATTTTTTTAAAAAGATATGCAGCAAAACCAATAATACATCAAAAATGAACAGAAAACGACTTCATAAGAAGGAAATCAACGTTCTGGAGGTTTTTGGAGTCCAGAATATAAAAAGTGTGGGATCTGTGCAAGAGGGCTGGAGATGTCTGAAGAGTCACTTTGAAGGGAGAATTTGATCGAGTCAAGATGAGAAATCCTGACAGTCTCCTGACAAAACGTGAATGCAATTAAGAATAAGAGCTTGAACGAAGTTTTAGTTTAAGAGTGTTTACACTTACACAACCAGGTTGTTGCACCTTTTCATGTTCTCTCCAGCAGATGAACTGTACAGGAGTCATGGCCAGTTAAAAGTGGCCAGAGTTTGGAAGTGACTTAGCATGGTTTTATTTTTACACATCCCAAAAACATAGTATCTGAAAAGGTTTTGTGTCACCTTTTAACATCCAGCTCCATGTCTGATTTAGATTTAAGGTAGTGGTTTCTGATACACAATGCCCTTTTTGTTCTTTTTTTCCTCGTATGTCTGGAAGAATTACATCTTTGCCTTCCTTTACTACTTTTTCCATTCACGGCCGAGAAAAGTTGCATAGCTGTCATAAGAAGTTACTAGGGTCTATTTTTATTCTACTTGTCATAAATAATGAGAATATTACCACAAGGCCCCCCTGCAAAGTTTTGCTCATAGAATTAAAGTTTGGGGCTCGCAGGCGGGATATTGGGCAACCCAACAAGAGCAGAACAATCTTCTGTCCAAAGACCCTCTCACAGCTGCTGTCAAATTGGAAACAGGAGACATTAGAATCAGTCCTCTGTGTTGTTATAAGGCGCGCACGCACACACACACACACACACACACACCCCCCCCACACACACACACACACAGTGGATGAAACTCATGTAAATTGCGTAATCATCTTCAGAGCTGGCAGCCAGCAGCAGCTGCCTGGCTACAGATTCACTTCGTTTTCTAGAGAACATCAAGATGCAGCAGCTGTAAAGATATGCAAAAGAAAATAAAAGCTTTTGTCGTTTTTCCACCTGCATCTGGAGAAAATCTCCTCGGAGGAAGACTTTCTTTGCTGCTGCTTGGATCAGTCCATCTTACCAAGACCAGTCGCTCTCTTCCTGTGCTCTGGATGTTGGTTTAGGAGTTTGTGACATTCTCTGTTTATCGACTATTGAAATAATCCTCAACTAACTTAGTCACTGATTGTTAACTGGAATATACAGTTTCAAAAAAGGTTCTTTTAGTGAGAGAAAAAAGACATTCAGAGCAGTAATTCAGCCAAAACTGTAAAAAAAGAAAATAATTTTATATTTAAGACAAAAACATCTGTGACTGTATATTTTAACCAAAACTCCTCAAGTGGTATAGGTTTAGCTTCACCTGGTTCAGATTCACAAAAGAATAGCATTCTAGGCAATTAAATATTTTTCATTTAGAAAAGGTTTTGAATCCATTTTAATGTTTTTCTTTTAATGTATTGCATACAAGATGCTTCAGTGGTTAAAGGAAAAAACTGTAAAATATGCCAGTTTTTTTTTTCTGAGTAATCGTCAGAATAATTGATAGATTAATCGATTACTAATATAAGTGTTCGTTACAGCCCTAGTTTTATTCCGTCAGTATTAGAAGTGCTGTACAGTTGATGTCTGAAGTAAAACAGACAAACATAATTAATACGTTCTGCAAACACACATGAACACCAGCGGTACACAGCTCAGGTCGGACAGTCTGGCTTTCCTGAGTTGTTATGTGGCGAAACGTCAGCCAGTATTCACACATTCAGTGATGATTCACCTCCAGCAGACTGGATGAGCCAACGCCACAGGAAACATTTGAAACAAAACTTCAGTGACTGTGCGTCACATTTTGACCCATCGGTCCGGTTCCAAAGAGTCCACCAGGTGAAGGTTCAGACGTCCCCTCAGGTCCCGTCAGAAGGTGATCACTTTGGCCTGCTTGGGTTTGGCTTTCTTCACTGGAACATGAACGTCCTCCAGGTCTGCGCTCATGTTGTTGGACAACCAGCCCAGAGTCACCGAGTTAGCTGGAAGGACCAACACATACATATGACACATTAAACACATGAAAACCCCAGAAGACTCGTACATGAGTCTAACTCAACATAATGGTCTAGTTCTGTTCCACAAAGCCAGGGGAGGTTTTCTCCTTCCTCTCTTTGGCATTAATTGTAGGAAACTAGACATGGGAAACAGCTAAAGTTTCCAACTGTAAAGGTGAAACCGACATCAATCCAGGGACAAAAGGTTGTGACGTCACAGTATGTAATAATGTAATAAAAAGCAGCATTAAAATGTCATAAAACATCTTTAAAACCCCAATACATAACAATAAACACTAAATGTAATAAAATCCGTGAGGGCCGTTTGAATCGTTTTGTCTTGAACGACATGTTAATAAAACAAAGGTTCTGAAAAGGCAACTAAACGACCAGAAGTTCAGCATTATTTCAACTAAGACGCGTACAGGATCTACATGATTAGAAATAAAATAATTAGAATGAACATAAACACTTTGTGATTGTTCATTACATACGCGCCA
The DNA here is from genome assembly GCF_000485575.1 of Poecilia formosa. NCBI lineage: Eukaryota > Metazoa > Chordata > Actinopteri > Cyprinodontiformes > Poeciliidae > Poecilia > Poecilia formosa. Next base: position 35,146 of record NW_006800246.1, on the reverse strand, counting down.
CATTATTAAAGTATCGTTTCTAAAAAAATGAGCTTTTCGTAACGATCAGTGGAAAATGTCCCCGGAGACGACATTTGTTGTGAATTGCCACTGTATAAATAAAATTGTAATGAAATCTTTGAATACATTTCGCTGTACTTTCTGCCACATCTGTAGTAACGTTATTACATCTTGAGTCAGTTACTGCATAATGTGGCATTGCAGCAGCTTATTAGAATTGACTCTGTGCAAAAACACAGACTGTAAAAAATGAGATGAGTCAAAGGTGACGCCCAGCAGGAGGTCATGACCCAATGATTTATGCACTAAATTCAATGTTTCACAAACTCCACAGTTTCACCATTTGGTTTAACGGAAGCTCACATTGTTAGATGATTGTGCAAAATGACTTTGGGTCATTATGTCTAAAAAAAAGGAAGAAAAAAAAAAAAAAGATCATCAACATGTCATAACAACCCAGAAACATTGTTTCACATGATGAACAGCCTGATGTTGGCACTGGGGCAAACCATGAAGAAAATAACAGGACGTGGGAGGCAGATGATGGCGGGCATGTTGTTTTTTAACGACTCACTGTGTGAACAAACTCATACACATGTGATTTTAATTATCTGTCTTATTTCATGGAAACACGGCAATTGTGTTTTAAACAATCAGAAGTCTGAAACTCACTTGCTGCCTGATGCTCCGGACAATCCTTCTGGAAATGTTCCACAGAGCCACAAACACGACAGCAGCCGCCTGCAAACACAACCACCCTCTGTCACGTCTCGACCTGTAGAACATCCACCAGGAACCAGAGACGGTGTTTCCATATGTGTGTATGTACCTTGAGCATAGAGCCCTTTGGGATTGTCAGGGCAGGAGCGTGACAGGTGTCCAGTCTGACCACAGATGAAGCATTTAGCATACGGGTATTCACCTGAAGGACAGAGTTACAGTTACAAAAGCTGAACATGCAGACGTGGAGTCAGGCTTGGTCCAGCTGGGGTGTGTGTGTGTGTGTGTGGGGGGGGAACCTCACCCAGAGCTGGGTCCACTTTGGCTCGGCACTTCTGGATCTCGTGCTCTGTGGAGCCGCAGCGGAAGCAGATGCCGCGGCCCATTTCCTCGTCTCTGTCGGCTTCTGGACAGTCGGCCAGACCATGACCTGGCTTCCTGCAGTTAAAGCACACCTGGGGGGGAGGGGGGAAAAGAAAGAAAAAAGAGAGAGAGAGAGAGAGAGAGAGAGAGAGAGAGAGAGTTTTTTGATGGACAGTTATTTACAGGGAGTTCATGATTGCTTTCATTGTTTTGTTCATTTATTTTTGGTTTTTCAAATGTCCTCTAGTTCTACTGTTAAATGTTTATAAGAATTTAAAGTTTGAGAATATGTTATGGCATTATTATGCCATTACCATTATAATACTTGAAAATGCTTTCAAAACAATATTATAATTTATTACAATAACTTCAGGGACAATTTATCACCCAGCTAAATGTGTAAATGTGTCATTGTGACCTAGAGGACGATCAGAGAACTGCTTCAAGAATTGACTTAATACAAACGCACGTCACACTGTTGTGAAAACTATTTTCCTTCCGCTTCCCAATGATAAACTACTAAAATCCAAGCAAAGTTTGTAAAGCGACAAGAAGTGAGTACGCCAACATTTGCAGGCCACTGATTGGTTCAGCTTCAGCAGAGCTCACCATCTTACTCTTCTTGTCCTTCTGCCTCTTCACCCTCCTGTCCTCCCTCCTCCTGTCCTTCTTCAGGGCCACCTCCACCGTCTCCTTGAGCTCCGCCTCCGTCTCCCTGCCTCCGTCCTGACCGCTCTGCTTCAGGTAATCCAGGAACCCGTTTACGTCCTCGCTGGTGTACTCTTTCTTCTTGCGGTTGGGCTTTCTCTCGGCGGCGGCACGGGTCTTTCTCAGAGGGTCCGTCTGATCCGGCCTTGACGTCCCAGCAGGCACACCTCCATCTTTTCTTCTTCCGGCTGATCTGAGCTGATTCCAGGGAGTCGCCTCGGCTGGTTTGTGTTTGTGGACGTTGTTGGCTCTCGCCCACCTGGTCATGGCTTCGAAGGAAGGCCTAGAAACAGCAGGAGGATGTTCAGGAAACCTTTTAAGCTCATGAAAAACTGATCAACGACTTTATATCATCACCTTCCTAAAATAATGGCAAAAGCCATTTTTTGCCAACAGTGACTTTTTCCTTTTGCCCAAATCATCCTTTGGCTATAATAAAAGGCTGTGATTTATGTAGACCATTATTTTAGAAAGCTAACAATATGAAGGCCTGTCACAATAAGCCTATTAATTGCATGATACATGTGAAAAATTTCCATTTGCATTTCTACTAAAAACTGGATGATAAGTGTTCAGTCTGGTGCTTTGATCTCAACTATCCACTTTTTTATGAAGGAGAAATGTGTTTACCAAGACTTCATAATTCATTATAATTCTTGTTTTTGTTGTTGCATTTGTTTATTTATTTTGGATATTTAAAATGTCTTCCTGTTTAACATTGTTTAGCAGTGTTAAATGTTCATTGAAAGTTTATTGATCTCTGAGAATGTGTTCTTGCATTACTCTACCATTAGTATTATGATACTTAAAAATGGCCTCAAAACAACATCAGTTTTTATCGTTTTAACTTCTGGAACAATTTATCATCCAGCAAAATTTGTTATCACAGCAGGCAAACATATGAACAATATAAACAAAAACAACAAAGCAAATTTGTCTGTTTGTTCCTAAAGTACAAAAAATATAAAATTTGAGAGAATCACAAGCTCACTCTTATCTCATAATTAAAGTCCATTTAATTATTATTATTATATTAAGACGTCCAATTATATTTTGGGGAATCTAAATAAGCATTTAGAGTGAAACAGCTCTGAACCAATCAGAATCCTCCTGGCTGATATAGAACCAGAACAACAAGATTCTATAACAGCTTCATCCCTCATGCCATAAGAATACTAAACTGCAATTAATCTTTTATTTACTTACTTATTTTACTGTTTTTGGAGTTTTGTAATGAAAATGTATGTATATATATATATATATATATATCGTTCTTTTTCCACTCTCTGGTGGAAGGACTAACTGGATGGAAAACAGGCGAATGATGAGTAAACACAAGAGAAGTACAGCATGTGTACTTCCAACCTGATCTTGGAATGTTTTTTCTTCCAATTAAATGCCGAGTTACATTCAAACACCGAAAAGGACTGAAAAAGTAGAAGGATCGCTATCTGAAGTGGATTCGACAAACTTCATAGAAAAGGTTTGGGCATTAGCTTTAGTGAAAGCAACGTGGATAAGAAAGAAAACTAACAGAGGGCTGTATTAGCACTGGATGTTTTCAGCACATGTCAGCTGAGTCGTTGTAAGCTGCGTTACCGGAAAACGCCTCTGATATAAAAGCACCAGGAAAAATAAGCAGATATGGTCGAAATTAGGCTGTAAATACACTAAACATTACAAAAGAATCAAACGTTATTACCTTTAGACGATATGCGCCAGTGTAGTTTTTAGTGAGAGCCCCGTCTTCTTCTTCCTCATTTTACAGGTGTGGTTGTGCGTATACCGCCACCACCTGGTAGCAGAAGTTGGGACTTGAACCTCCAAGGCGGAGGGTCCTCGGTTTACCAAAATGAACCGAGCTCAGTACATGAATCGGCTTCTTATAAATAGACATCTCTCCCCATTTGAGCTAAACATCCCAGGACTACATGTTGCAAGATTTTGTTCGTGTATATTGCTGGGACTTCAAGTTTTACTTATATTGATCTACTGCTGTCATGGCAGTCACATGTTGTTTGCAGAGGTGGGTTGTAAACTAGTTACATTTACTCCTTTCTATGAAAAAAATATTATTTTATGGTGTAGTTTTACAGCATCCTACTTTTTAGTGGTACTGCTGTTCTTGTGCAAAATGTCTGGTTGCTCTACTCACTGTGAGTCACTTAACTAAATGATGAACAAACATGTTTTAGGCATTTTTTTGGGTGGGCAGACTGGCTGTCTTTCCTGTTCAGGGAGAATGTGGGGGTAAATTTCAGTTTTTTTCTGATTTAGATTGGTTTAATTTGAGTTTGCTAATTGTTTGAGTACTTTCCTTTCTGGGTGTGTGTCCTCAGCAGGGTGGAGCAGCAAAGGGAGACAAAGGTGCTTCTAAACAGTTCCTGGAGCATACAATTTTCAATTAAGCAGGGTAATACTCTGAGGAGTTATATTAAGTAAAATTTATTCTTTGATTGATCTTAGTTAGTTCTAATGATTTGCATGCATGTAAATATGTGTTGGTACCATTTATTGTTTTGTGTTAGGTTTGTGTAAATGTTTATTTCTTTTGTTTTATCACCCCTGTTCCTGGTATGAGTGTTGGAATTGCCCAAAGTATAAAAGCCACCTTCTTTGTCTCACTGGGAAAATGAGACAATGTGACCTGCAGCTTCAAATAAATCCATCTCAACTACATTCTGTTGCCTCGCCTCCTTTCCTGACCGCAGAGCCTCCGCCGGTCAAAGTGACACAGGCATTGTGGTGCTGCAAAACGAGAGTGTGCTGCGTGACTTCAGGGAGAGTGCCCTCTAACACACTCCCTGAAGTGTGTCCCACTAATACACCAGTGCTCTAAAACACTGGCCCACTTACCCATTGACCCAATGGGAATATCCCTAGTCCTTTGTGCTAGTATGCCCCAGGCTATACCTGTCTATAAGGTTTGCACTGACTTTGCGTTTTACAGAAGGTAAACTCACTGTCTACTCTAGAGTCAAGATCAGTGCTACTTTAACGCTGCTCTTGCTGAACATAACGGTGTATTAGAGAGTTAGCATTGAAATTCCTTGGCCCATGTTGCTGCTTGCTCAGACTTGGATGCGGACCACCCCATGTTTTATAATCCTGTCAAGCAGGACCCCTTCAGGACTGTTTGGCTCTACTGCAAACAGCTCACTGAGATCCGCGCAGCAGGAAATGCCCCGAATCTCATCCATTTTCCACGGCTACTGTCTATTTAATCTAAGGCAGTGGTCCCCAAACTTTTTCCTGTGAGGGCCACATAACTTTTCCCTTCTCTGGTGGGGGGCCGGAAATTGTTGATGGAGGGGCGGGGGCGTGGTGGTTGTTTCTCGATTGATTTTTTACCCAGAAAGCACATGGGCAAAAACCATGAGTGAAACGGTCACTGGGACTGACTAGTATATATTTCATTGAGGGAATGGAATTATAACATATTAATTCCTCATATGTTAACATAAAGGCTCGTTTTGAAGTACAAGTTGCTACTTACAGGCATCGCTTCGAAGAATACAACTTGGAATGCGGTGTTCATAACAGACACGTGTGTTCATCTGCTCTACCGCTAGCAGACAACCGTACTGATTAAATATCAAGCAGTTCCCTGAAATGTGACCAAATGTGGAGGCGGGCCAGGTCCGGACCGCGGGCCGTAGCTTGGGGACCCCTGATCTAAGACTTCTCTGATGCCCTTGCTACTGGACGTAGGCCCAGCCTAACAAACTTTACTGATTCCATTTATGGAAAGTGTTTAAACTGCCTTCCCTGTGAAAGGACAGCTGCTGGTGAAAGATGAGGTTAAAGGTCAGTTATAACCAGAGTTCTTGCTGGCTTTGTAGCAAGAACTCTGCTTGCAAAATTGCTTAAGGTTCTCTCCAGTTAGGTGTATTGATCTCTACTCCATAAATCCAAGACAAATGTCTCAGCCTGGGCAAAATAGCATGGGCAACTCAGTTAATTAGGGCTTGTTTTTTATTTCTTCAGGTGTAACTGTAACCTATCTGTTAAAAAAAAACAAAAAAAGGGAAAGCTGACCTCCATTGCACAACAATAGAGGACCTTCACATAGGACTGACAGTGGATACTTTATTTTTACAACAGTAATGAAGTTCAGATTCCAAAACAAGAGAAAACTAGAAATCAGATGCCTACATTAGCAGTACGTTGTAATAAAAACAGACTCTTTGGCTTGCCAATGTTATCATTAAAACTGTAACTTAAACTAACACAGAGCTAAGCCAAAATGTGATTTAATGTAAACATGTAGGCGAGATGATATTTTAAAATATCGTGCTCATTTAGTGTTGTAGACCTTAGTTTCCATAACTGTTGTAGTTTTTTTGGTTTTGTGGATATGCAACAATATATTCCCCAGTGCACCAAGAATGTTAATATTTTCTGACAGTATTTGGATTTCATAAGTAATGCAGCATTTTGAAGGGGGCTAATACTTTTTTCACAGTCCTGTCAAAAAAATTCACAAGAAAAATTATCAATTTCTATTCATTTTTGTCTAACAGAGGACAGAGCCCCAGCTAGTCCACAGAAAATCAGTGTATTTTTTGTAAATCGTCCTCCAGCGGCAGCTACCAGGAAATGGCCATTACCTAAAGACTGAGCTGGAAGTCATTACTGCAGTATCTAGCCTGAAGAGCTCGACTCATGCTCACAGTCATGCACATATGTGTCCCTTAGGCAATTAGATGCAAGTGATGCTAAAGACGGGCGGAAGGAAGGATTCCTGAGTGGAACAGAGTGAGAGATGAAAGTGAGGTACAGCTAATGATGCTGGAGAAGAGATCAGAAAGCAAAGGCGCCGTGTAGATCTGTGTAGAGACTGCTGGAGCTAATAAATCTCTGCTGTCTGTTCAGCTCTTTGGGGCCATAAGCTTTCTTGCCATAAAGTGACATTTTTTTTTCTTTCAATAATATAATGAGAATTTAAAAAGAAGAGCTCGGATGCCAGTTTTGGATTTCTTGTTACAATTTAATCAATTAATGCATTTTAGAACAATTATGTTTTAGAAAAGTCTTGTTCATTATTAGAATATCTAAATGTTATTGTACAATCTAAAATATTTAAGGTACCTAAGGATAAATTGTCTTGCTTAGCTTTTTAAGACTATATTTCAGTAAAAAATTTAACATTTTCTCTACTTTTTTTTTTCAGAGTAGATGATCTGCCTTCATCTCAACCTAACACTGTCCTCCATATGCATGAACCTTCTGTGGCCTTCCTCTTTTCTTCCTCCTTGGCAGCTCCCGTCACCTTTCTAAAATAATGGCCTAAGTAATTTTATGCCAAAAGGAGTTTGGCAAAAAAAACAAAAAAAAAAACAAAGAATCATCACGTTAATTTTTGCCAAAAGATGATATGGGCAAAAAAAAAAAAAATCCCTTTTGGCAAAAAATGAGGTAGTCCATTATTTTAAGGAAGGTGACAATATTCAACATCCTGTTTCAGTCTTACTATGTACTTCACTTTTACAACCGTCCTGTCACAAATCACTCTGTGCACTCCATGTGTCTCTCTCATTCACACACACTTCTTAAAGCTGCAGTATGTAACTTTTACAAAATATGTTTTTTTTCCATATTTGTTAAAACTGTCACCATGTTGTGACGATATAATATCAGACAGCTACTATTGGGCCTGACCAAAAACAACCAATCAGAGCCAGGAGGAGGGGCTTAGTGCTGCTAATCAATGCTGCTAAATGTGCTAATGGCAGAGAAACAACTTACCATTCCATGACAACCGTTCACCTGCTGTCACTGGTGACAATGCTAACTAGCATAAGTAGCCCAAAAATAAATACTCAAGTAAAAAAAGGTACTCAAAAAACATACTTAAGTACAGTATTACTGTCCATCACTTAGCTGAAAGGCCGAGATAACACCAATGGAAAATCCGTCAATGAATCTCAGAGATGAGAAATTTCTAGAAATTTGCCTGGAAAACAAAGAAACATTTGATGACGATAGAAAGGAAAATCAAAGTAGGTTTTCCCAACCAACAGCAAGTCAGCATCCTGCTGAAACTGGACGAAACCTCAGAAGCTGGAGTAGAGAGCAAATCAAATAATTTCTATACCTGATTTTCCTTGCAGGCTTGTGGTGGGGCTGGTTCCTTCAGCGGTCAGACACCCTAACCAGGTGGACAGTCCATCACAGGGCTATATAGAGAACAGGTTAGTTAAATACAGCCAGGTACAGGCGCAGGCAAAGAGCAGAGCTGCTGAGGGTTGGAGAGGCGATGCATTCAATGCTGGTAGGAAAACACAAAGCAGACTCAAACAGGTAATTGGAGAGAAGGTGGAGAGCTGACTCTTATGCACACAGTGATGATACAACATGAGTTACTGAACAAAGTGAGTCCAAGCTGCTCAAACACTGTTGTCATTGTTGTGAAGGTTGTGTTGTTTGCCTCTTCATAGCCACAGTAAAGACAAGACAGAGAACATTTTGAGCAAATAAGAGGAAGACAGTAAAGAAAACTATTAATACTCCCGCCGCCAGTGGTAGGAAGTAACGAAGTACAAGTACTTCGTTACTGTACTTAAGTACAGTTTTCGCGTATCTGTACTTTACTTAAGTAGATTTAATAATGGATAATTTCTACTTTTACTCCACTACATTTTACAGTAAGTATCTGTACTTTCTACTTCACTACATTTCTACAAAACCGTTGCGTTACTCGTTACATCCACGTTGCATTGAGCTTTTTTTACGTTAAAATGTGAAGTTCAGGGTCTTAAGGTGGCGCCGTAAAATCCAAGCAATAACGTGACTTAGTATCTGTTGTCACCCATCGCCTCCACCTTTACTTGCACGCGAGCTCCAGACATGCGCAGTAGTGGATATAATCGTCAGTAATATAATAGCGCTGCATAAACCATAAGATATGGTGACGTGTAAAATCAGCAGCGCTTCGCTTTCACAGACGGTGGGGACTTCTCAAACTTTTAGCATCACTTGGAAGGAAAACTTAAATAAAGGTAAG